>NC_137212.1:28555344-28712844 GCF_949987685.1 Ammodytes marinus
TATCCACCGCCACATGTTGTGAGACATGTCCCGGAAACAGGAAGCCAACATCATCACCTCACTCTATCTCTCTACACGCGTGCGACTCAGGGGTGTTTCTCTTCCAGACAACTTAACGTATGCCAGACTTCAGGCCTCTTACGGACCCCCGGCTCACGTGTCTGCAGCCTAGCCCTGAATGTGTCTCTGTACCCGGGGGAGATTGATTAGAAACTAAACGTAGAAAGATCCTGGTTAATATAAGGCCAGGGAAAAGAAAGTACGCCTGACTGCTGAAGAGCCTGCTGCCCCTGGAGGGCTCTCTGGTGTAAGTGCTTCATGAATGGCAGGGCCTCAGGACCGGATGCCAATAAGCATTGAAATCACGGCGGTCGCTGGCTATTGTGCTACGAGGGATGGACGCTGTCAAGCTGAAAGAGCAAACATTCTTTGTGGCTATAAAGCTGTAACCGAAGACCAGCTATGCCCTCTAGATTTGGTATTTTTTTCTCAAGCCTACAGTCGTCATTCCCTAACGCTGTTTTTTTTCTGTGGAGCTCACATCTCTAGTTTGCCCTCTCGTGTCCCAGTTCTACCCGCCACTAAATTGCAGTAGCAGCATTTTGGTAATGATGGGTCCCGTTGTTATGTCACGATGTGAAATTAGTGGGTGCAGGCTATGACACGGCCTCCCTGACACACTCGGTTGGGTTTGTGGTGACATGTTTTACGCAAGTAAGAGCCCAAGCCAGGGTAAGGGCCAATCATTTGTCTCTCTGCCTGACACAGGGGGACATCTCTCCGGCAAAGGAGAAGCTGTACAGTCCCATCAAATGTCCTGAAATGCACTGAACAATTGGAGCGGGAAATCAATGAATCCTCAGTCTCTGGAGGTTGATTAAAGGTCATATATTATGCTTATTTTCTGGTTCAAAATTGTAATTTACTTCGATTTCTAAAACAATCTTCATGGTGTAGTGTCCCAAAAAAAAACACACACACAGTGCCATTGCTGCATCTCCTCTTTTCAGCCTATGTCTGAAACTCTCTGTTTTTGAAACCTGTCTCGAACTTAAACTGCAGCTTAAATCAGAGCAGTGACGACTTTGACTGTGCTTTCTTTAAAAAAAGAAAACACGTCAGATTGATGTGAATGAAAATAATACCCACCGCTTGAGTGACATCAGAAAAACAGGCTAGCTTACCAAAGCAAACAATCGCAAACAGGCGAACATAATTCAAAAGCCCTTTGTGAAACGTAAGATCCGCTCACCTGACAACATCACCACAGGAAATGAAATACGCTACACATGCGCACCGACATCAATCACCTGGCCCCGAGGCCTATGGCACAGAAGAAATACACCGTGCAGTGAAACCGCTTTACAAGGACATTTCTAAGGTTTAGTACAACATCCTGCACCACCGGCGACCTTTAAAACATTGATACAACCATAAATTATTATGACAAAGAGTAGACGCCATGTCTTTATTTATGAATGTGTCTTTTTTCTCAAGATGTAAAATGTGGATGGACTGTTTTCCCTTGCCTGGCTCAGAGCTTGGGGCGTGTGCTCTCTCTCAACTCAAGTTTGGGTGGTTTGCATAAATACACGGGGACCACCGGCGCACTGCAGAGGTGGTAAAGGGAAAAGTTATCTTCATATACTCAAGCTGTTTCTAATGGTGTCCAAACTCCACTCCAGATGGCTTTACTCAACAGATTGCAGTCAGAGACAAGTCAGACCAACCACAGGACAAGTCAGACAGAGGCAAAAAAAAAAAAAACCCTTTCAGCACAGCTCTTATCTACCTCAGATCCACTCACAGTTCTACTGAGTTGGCAGGAATGCTCAGCTATACAATCACATTTTTCCAGCATTAACACAGAAAACCAAGCTGTGGATCAGAGCGAGTGTAGCAAAAAATAAAAAATGACCCTGAGTTTGGCCGAGCTGTTATCACCGGCCCTGGAATCTCTCAGGACTCACAATGGAAAACACTTTAGTATATTTCCTGTCATTTTTTTACGCACAGTTTCCGCTTGACCAGAAAAAACTACCAAAACAGAAATAAAGTGGGGGAAAAAAAGGCTCATTTTCAGGAAGAGTCGGGCCACAATCATAACAAGCAAGTTGGGGCTCTATCCCCTTAAGCACCTGTGGGAGCTGCAGCCAAGTCATAAAAACACACAAGCCCTTAAATCTACTCCGCATTGCTCCCGAGGTCCATACTCCGAAAGGCAAATTCAGGGCTGAAAAAAAAAATACAACATCTGTTTGCTGTAAGTAAGTTGCTGCTATCGGTACCCTGGACCCCAGAGGAGAGGTTTTCTGTACAATACTATGGAATTTAACTTCCCCACTCCTCGGCTTAAGTGAGAGGAGGATCCCTGCTCCAGCTGAACAAACAGCTCTGGCAGCATATAGGGGTTTTTATGGGCGTGTTCCGACAGAGACCTTCTGACCCTTCTCCATGTCGGAACACCAGCGCCACTGATAACGCAACAAACACAATCTCAACACACTCTATTCTCATGAGCAACAAGTGTAAAGGGCCTTAATGATGTTTCAAATAAACAATAAAGTGTCAATGAATCACAGTGTAAAGCATATCTGGGAACACTGCCCAATAACAGGTGAGATACAACCATAAAGAACAATGACAGCCCTGTAAAAACATGGAAACGTCGATGTCTCGCACATGATTAATTGCTGATGGTAAGTTAACACAGAAATGAAAAGGTGAAATGACATCTAACATTTCCGCCCTCGAGGCACATGTGAGGGCCAGCTGCCAACTTCGTGCTGTAGTAAATACTTCTCATATGAGAATGTGCTGCTGTCCCAGTTGTCTGCAATCAAATGGCATCGGAAGGGGAACTCCCATTACCGAGCAGCACAGAGCACCAACATTCTGCTGCAATGACAAGTTTCAGCTTTAGGCATTTCCACAATGGTGCTGAGGCAGCGGCTTCGCTTCCATTGAGGCCTCCAGGGTCCAAGAGTGACGCTGTCAGTCCCTTCTGTCATGCAGGGAAACTGAATCCTTTCCCCCCAACAAACAACTGGGTGATCCTCTCAACATGGCCCCTGGCATGTGAGCGGCCCTGCATACCCAAATACCAGGAAGCCTGAACTTCCAAGTCCTCCCAAAGCAGCGAACCTTATCTCTGCATTGTTACCTCGTGGAGAAAGCATATAGAGTTTCCAGAGGTGGTTATTCCCATAGGGGTAGGGTTTCATTGGAGGAAGATGTTCCTGTGCCCTTTGTTAAGGGTTCTGACAAAGGACATTTCCTTAAACATGTAGTGATCACAGTATAGAGACCACCCCAGCTCAGTGACAGGCAGCACTTATTTCTTGATCCTTCTGTTGCAGTGGAAATTCCCTTCTCCTCAATCTCTTCTCTATATGACCCATTACCCTCAAGTAAACACAGTGATTGTAGTTTAAGTGGGATTCAAATAAAGCCCTTAACTGATTTAGGACGATATCACAAATGCAGCATCTAGTAGTCCATTTAAGTGGAACACTGGGGCAGTTCGGTTGGACAGTTGTGAACGGAGAAATCGCACTATGGTTTTGACCAGATTTGTTCTCGGATTGCTCCTAAGCTAACCCTAGCACAGTTTGATAGCAGTGAGAAAGTAATCCATCCTAATGGTGGGAAATGAAACATAACGGGACAGACTATGGGCTACCGGCACAAGCATTTGTTGAAATGTACACAGGTCAATGACAGGTAGAAGAAGTTCTAGAAGACTGCCTTCTGCAGAATCCCATGTTTGCTTGACATATTGGCCGAAGAGAATATACAGAATATGCTGAATAAAGCCCACAGCCCCACAACAACAATGTTAAAGTTCATAAAGTCATTTGAGATACGCCCAAGAAGAGGGATTTTTGTGCACAGTAGATCAGTGTCAGGTCAAACTTAAAAAAAGAAGAAAATCCAATACAACTTTTCTTTTAGCTGTTTTTTTGGACTCCATTCCCAGGAAATGGCACTGATGAGAGTGGTGAGAGAGTGAACCGAAATAGTGAGCAGGGAGAAGCTAAATAGAAGCTTAAAATAGTGAGCAGGGAGAAGCTAAATAGAAGCTTAAAAGCCAATCAGTTAAAGCTCACTCTGTCCAGCCAGAGACAGAAATGATTGAATTAGCATGTTTGTTTACGACTTAGCAAAGTACAGCATTACAGTGTAACTGAACTGAAGTCTGCCTTGACAAGTGAACTCATCACCATGGAAGTCGACTGTTGTTATCTGATTTCATTGGACTGCCAGATTTCAAAGAGACCAATAAAGTGGTGTGTTGGTGTGTGTGTGCGTGTGTCTTTGTGTGTGTGTGTGTGTGTGTGTGTGCGTGTGTGTCTTTGTGTGTGTGTGTGTGTGTGTGTGTGTGTGTGTGTGTGTGTGTGTGTGTGTGTGTGTGTGTGTGTGTGTGTGTGTGTGTGTGTGTGTGTGTGTGTGTGTGTGTGTGTGTGTGTGTGTGTGTGTGTGTGTGTGTGTGTGTGTGTGTGTGTGTGTGTTTGTGTGGGCGGCAGTGGCGAAGTCGGTAGGGAGATCGCCTCTGGAGTGCAGGGTCGGAGGTTCGATCCCCCGTCTCCCCGCCACATGTCGAAGTGTCCCTGAGCAAGACACTGAACCCCAAATTGCTCCCGATGGTTCAGAGAGCGCCTTGCATGGCAGCTACTGCCATCGGTGTATGAGTGTGTGTATGAATGGGTGAATGTGGTAAGATATGTAAAGCGCTTTGGGGCTGAGAAAATCGGCTAAAAAGCGCTATATAAGTCAAGTCCATTTACCATTTGTGTGAGAATGAAACATGTTGCCGTGTACAGGAATAAATGGAAGCTGCTGTTACCGAGGAAGGGTTTGATAGTGATTCTCTATGCGGAGGTCAGCGCGAGCCGGAGAGGATCTGTGGAAGCGCACATCAAAGTCTGGGAGTCAGGGCTCGTGTTTATGTTTCATTTTTCTTTCATCTGCTGATCAGATGCTCCCTCTCACTCTGATGATCTGAGCCTTTCTTTTTTTTAACCTTATATAGCAAACACAGCAGTCCACTCGGAGCGGGCCTGGCTTCGCATGAGCTGGGGCTCGGAGGAGTCACTCTCCCAGGAATACCGCCTGTCCCTTCCCATAACACAGGCCTTAGGATCAACTAGGCACTGGGGGCCAGTGAAGGGAGGGGGAATCAACAAAAGGCAGTGAACTGGAGGGATCAGCAGGGAGAGTGGAATTTCTTCATTACTTTTCCTCCAACTTCTTAAGCTCTGCTCTGCACTATCTTTGTGCTCAAAGCGGAGTGGCCACTCATGTCTGACCTCTCTTGACTGTTCGTCGTGGCTGAATCTGTGGCGGCTTTGTGCGGCCGTTCTCACATTAACTCAAACGTGTAAACCCACCAATTAGGCTGTGAATTTACATCTCCCAGCCACACAACAACAACTTGTTGACAAACGGCTGAACTCTCATAAAAACACACACTGTGTTATAATGAATTCCTTGCCTTGGGGATTGAGTAGCGCCGAGCGGGGCAGAGCACCGCGCCGCTCAGCAGCAGTTTAACCACACATTTCTGCAGTAAGAGCCCTGGCCAAAGGGCAAAGAGGGCCATGTCGCAACACTGAAGCTGTTCTCACTTTCCACCTCGTTCAAGATGTTCAGCCCTGAAAAGCCTTTCGGAGACGGACGGTTTTTATAAACAACAATGGAGACCGCAGAGCAGCAAATGGTCTCTCTGTCTGAGGCAGGCATGAGCAAAAGTTTACCCTCCCAGTGAATGTGGTTCGGGTGGAAGAGTGTTGATGTAAGCCTTTCCCCAGATGGTTTCTGTTTCACCCAACCTTGTCCACGTCCGGACGGGGGGACAGAGAGACCTGACCTCTCTCCACATTGATCTCTTTGATCACAGACCATTCCTCTTGTTCCTGGAACAGAGACAACACTGGGACAGGACCCAACACAATCATACAACCACTGAGTCCTGTTGCATCATCATGTCCCTCTAAAACTGATCCACATGTCAACAAGGCCCCAACCCACATCATTTTACCAGTGGGCCTACTTTTCATTGAGTGAGCGGTAACACTTTTTTCATCATCTTTTAAAGATAATAATAATAATAATAATCAACAACAGAATCCTTAGAATAGCAGCATTCTAAGATCCACACATTGACTTCCATTCATCTGAACTAGCAACACCACAGATGATGAGATGCTTCCATATTCACAGTTCAGAGTGGTTTGAGGCCTGGTGACGACCACATAGGAAAATAGTTGTTACAGACTGAAAGAGCATCCAAGTGCTTGCCTCCTTTTTACATTCCCCTCACTAAAGAACAAGCTGCTTCACGTCATAGTGCTGGTCGACTAGCAAAAGCATTTGATTGTGTATGGATAGACTTTATAATGGGAGGGCGGGAGAGTTGATATACTAGCATGCAGGCAGTTGTACATTGACACAGGGTTTTGATGAGGTCCCCTTTGTTTTCATAGTTTAGAAAGGGTATCTGTTAGTGCAGTAGAGAATCAAGTGTTCAGTAACATTGGCAAGTGCAAAATATGTCAACAGAACTACAGTCAGAGTTCAACAAATAACTCAAGGTGACATTGAGGCGGACAATCGGCAAATATAGTAAATAGTATATTATATTGCATGACAAAATCTTTTTCTCTTACATTCGTTTTAGAGGAATCATAACATACACTGATCCCGGCTAATGTAACACATTTGTCACAGATATTACACTTGCCCTAAGGCTAAAGTAAACCCTGCTGTCTTTAGGCGCTGCACCTCGCGCCACTCTTAGGTTGTAAAAGATTAACATGAATTTCTTCAACGTGATGAGGTTACTGGAGAAACGGATTAGGGTTTATGTTCAACCATTTTAAAGTGTATTTTTCTGAACATGCTCGTGCTGGCCATTCTCTGCAGCTCTCATGTTTCAATCATGAAACCCCTCAGAAGTGGACACGCTATGTAAAGAGACTTATGAAGTCATTGCAGCCCCCGCCCTGCCTTACATGCTCGCATTATGTAACCAAAGTCCGGAATAAAAAACTCACATGACATCAGCCCCAGATGTGCAGTGAGGTTTAAAACATCCACAACATCACTTAGCTCTTCTTCTGATCTTGCCCTGGACTGTCAGGGGGTTTATCTAAAACAAGCTGACACTTCATTATCAGCTCATTGATCCATTGTAGCAGATTAATGGTGTGAGATAAGGTTGAGCTGAGAGGAGGAAAGGCTAAGATAGTGTTTGATTGGTTATTTTTAAGGCTGGACTTTGCAAGTGAATAGGGGTAAAAAATGTTAACTTATAAATATCATGAAACTTTCCCGGTAATTAATTCAGTTATTTTTTTTCAGAAATGTTTGCACAATAGGCCAATATCTAACTAATTATGTGTACATTTGCACATTTTTAAAAGCTAAAAATCTAGATGTTGGATAAAGCTACATCAAAAAGAATTAAAAACATATTAGGATGGAGGCTTTTTTCAATTTATAAATCAAAAGATGTGTACAAGTCTTAAAGAATGCATTTTCGGGTTGTTTTTAAGAACAACATGTATCACAAATCAGACAATTAATAACTTGTGCACACATTCTTCTGTAATAACCTTCAGCATAGAGCCAAGAATGATTATGAAAAGAGTGCTTCATAAATTGAGATTTTTGGTTCAGAGAATTGGAAAAAAAAAACTCATTTTCAGATAATGGTTGTGACATTAATAGTAAAATATAAGATGCAAACAGACAAGGTTGAGTAAAATAAACATCTTAATGTAGCTTAGATTTTGGACCTTTATATTTCATTCACTAGTATGAAAACAGACATGGTTATAGAGGCTAAACAGCCAGAAATCTCAAAATTGACCAATGCTTGAAAAAACTATGTGTTTTGCCTTAAACAGGACCACATTGACTATATGTGAAATGAAGATGAGACTGCAGCATCTCCACACATGCCTCACAGAGGGTTCAAATAAAGCACACTCTGAATAGGTAATCCCGCTCTCCTCCTGGGTACAAATACACTATCAGTTCTGTGTGCTGCCATTGGCCAGAAGTGCGTGGTCCGTGGGCCAATGGCGTGGCTCTGCATTGTTACTGTGTGTGTGTTGAGTCCTCCTCGTTACTCTGCTGTTGGGGGGAGTTGGGAGGGGAAAGCGGGGTGTGGGGGGCTCAAAACAGAGCCGACCTCAATACTGAAGCCAACCGAGCAAGATGATTTCATTGTCTTCTCCTTTCATGGCCTTTCCCCATTTAGGGGCATAATTTGTAAAGTAAACAGCCTCTATAGTACAACATCACATGAGCACTTTCACCACTAAACTGCTAAGCTGTCTGAACACACTTAGGGCCCACACACAGACACACACACAGACAAACACAGCAGGCACCAAAAACAGATCATATCTAAAATAAAAACTTTGTGAATCAGCACATTTTTCCATTCTATTGTCTACTCAGGATTTGTTTTCTCTCATTATGAAGCAAACCCCCTTCTGTATGAGTGTTGCTACCTGCCTCTATCAGCACAAATGCCTGGGCCAGTATAAATGCGAGCGAGCAGCTTTAGCTCCACTTGCCTGGCAACACGGCTTGGGAGGATTTGTCTCGCTCCGGGTTCAGACACCATGAGGATCCTACCCGGAGTTTCCCTCTCTCTCTCTCTCTCTCTCTCTCTCTCTCTCTCTCTCTCTCTCTCTCTCTCTTTCTCTGTCCTGCTTCATGAAATCTCCTGCAACTTGCCTGAGAGAGCAGCAACCCTCAGGGACTCAACTAAAAGTCAGGTTCTTCTTAAGTATAGCAGCTATAGGACATTGGACAGGACAGTGTTCTTTTAACAGGCAGCTTTTTTGAATGACCTTTCTTCCGGCTTGATATAAACCAACGTCTGCCCTGATCCTATTGAGTGTTTTATTCACACAGTAGAAATCGTGTTTAGACTCATCTGGATGTATCACATTACAGTTGTGTGTCCCAGTTTTTTCTATGCGTCTACGTGTTCCACACCCTTCAATTCATATCATGATCTTTTCAAACTTCTTTGTCACTACACCACTTATGTTGATACAGCTGCAACGGGGACATCTCATTTCATCCATGAACAATGGATGACTATACTGTGAAACGGAAGACTGGCAGCCGTACAAACTCAGACTTTTTAAGATAGTAGATATGAATTAAAGCTGGGGTATATGATTTCTGATTGGTCAAAGTTAACATGAGCAGACACTTTGACCAATCAGAGCGAGGCTCCGATTCTCTGTTCTTATTGGCTGTTGGGACTGTCTATGCACTTTGGCACGACGTTGTTGGTGTAGAGCGTGTCAGGGAGGGACCATAGGGGAGGGACCAAAGAGACCAAAGTGGAGCGGTTGAGGTATTTGGATTCGAATCTCTATCCCAACTGCTATTTTCTCCCCAAATCCTCCACCCCAGCTTTAAGTCTAGTTTTGCCTGCTGACAGAAAAATAACCAGGGCAAACATCCAGATAATAATCACGAGATACTTGAGCCAACTCCTTTTTTTCCGGCAGAAAAAATAATAATATCATGCACATACTTTCATTTTCAAACTATGTGCTTTGGGAGAGGAGTCTGTAAAATATCTGCATGTATTCCCAAAGGTATCTTAAAATCTGAAATACATTTATTTTTTCGCCACAACATGGTTTTGGGATTGTTTGGGGGAAAAAAACAGGCCCAGTGATTTCAAATTTTCCATTTAATGTGGAACTACAGTCTTTAGTTTGAAGGAGTGGTGGGTCGACTCTGGGGAAAGGGTTATTTAAGAAGAGGCTCCACCAACCCCAAGGATTAGGCTTCCTTTCTGAAGTAGTGGAGGGAGAAGTGTGTATATGGTGTGAGTGTTTGGTGTATGTGTGTGTGTGTGTGTGTGTGTGTGTGTGTGCGGGGGTGGGGATGGGGTAAAAGATGTTCCTTTCTCCACATGCGAAAGACCCCAGACTCAGCAGCCGCCGCTCAGTTATGCGCGACCAACAACAACCCCTCCCATCCAATGAGCTTTTATCTTGTGAGAGGACTCGTGAGTTTTGTGTTTGTGTTTTCAGTTTCATACTTAATATCTATATGAGCCTCAGACTATGACTGTAAATCATACCGTGGTTTCCCAAAACCCAAGCCTTGTCAGACGTTCATTAATCTGCTTCCTGATGTCTCAGAAGAGCTTCCACACTGTGCCAACACGCAAACACAATAATGACTGGGCAAACAGCAAATATTTGATAAACTGGCAAAGCCCCTCTCTCTCTCTCTCTCTCTCTCTCTCTCTGTGTCTGTCTCTGTCTCTCTCTCTCTGTGTCCGCAGCTCCTCCACTGTTCTGCTGTTAGCCTTCTTGTGTGGTCAGGACGCTGCTCAAGAGAGCTGCAGGAATGCGATGCGCAGAGGAAGGCCAACAATGCTTTCTAGAGCCACCAAAAAATCCTGTAAAATCCTCAAGGCGAGCCACTCGAGTGGTTCCTGCGGTTCCAGAAACAGTGACACAATGAGATAAGGGATTTTTAATTGGACCGGGTTCCACAGTCACTTTAAAAAGGGGCTGGGTCAAGCCCTCGTGAGAGGAGGGGGAAAAAAAGGAAGAAAAGATGGACTGCAATAAAGAAGAAAGAATTTGCCAAACTTTAGAAAGAAGATCTTTTTTTTTTTTTTTCACTCACGGTAAAGAGACAATCCCCTGTCTAAAAAATGAATGGCTTTTTTAGACAGGGTGGGAAAGTGACTGTGATTAGTCTGGCTCCACTGGGCATGATATCACAGCAGGGTGAACCTGGCTCAACAGGAACGCTCGCAGAGAGACGAGGAGGGAGGGAGGGAGGGATGGAGGAAGGGAGGGAGGGAGGGATAGAGGGTGGGAGAGAGAGATATGAGGAGTGAAGGGTTGTTCATGAGAGAAAGTGGGAGAGAGAGGGCGAGGGAACATCCATGGTAATTTGCCCTCCACAGCCTGACAGTAAGATGGTAATCACATCAACTTTGTAGCATGGGCAGAGTGACATCACTGCGAGCTGTGAGTCTTTCCCGCCCCGTTGGAAATCCAATAGCAGCGAGCGAACAAGTCTGTGGGTCTAGAGAGACTAATCACAAGCGAGAGGATTGTGAGATATCAAGTAATACACTGAAGGCGCTAAGCAGCAGCCCGCTTAGTACCCACGGATCATAACATCACCACTGACGGCATCCAGGTTACTAAGAATCAAAAGTTTTTTCCTACAATAAGTCAATAAATATGAGAAGATTGCTGCTATACCACTCATGTCTGAACGCTAAGTATAGAGCTAGAGCCCAGATACCATTGGTTTAGCTTAAGAAAATGTGCCTATACTAGCACCACTTAAGCTCACTCACTTACACATTATACAGTAATATGTTTCATTTAGTTCAACACTTTGTGATTTGATGGGTGGATTTTGTGTGGGACTATTTCTCGTCCGTGTGCAGTAACTTTTCAAGCTTGGTCACCATACTGTGACATTGCCAAGAGAACTCCAGGAAGTTATGAGATATAATGTCTTAATAAGCAAGTTGTTGGTGGGCGTATTTTGTTACCTTGGACACAGCCAAACAAGCTGCTTTCCTCTGTTTGGAGTGTTTTCTGCTAAACTAAGCCAACTGGCATCTACATATAAACAGTACAGAAGAGAGGGTGACAACAATCTTTCCCACCAAACGCTCAGCGAGCAGGAAAGAAAGTAAGCATATATTCCACATTTTTTAAAAATATTCCTTTAAACATGTTTGCTTATTGCAAATTTGGAATTTTTTGGAACCGAATCTGAAATGAATCAAAGTAGGAACAGGAGTGTATGAGATTGTTGGCAGATATTTGAATAAAACATGTGATTAAGACTGAGACAGGCCAGGGTCAGCAACGTCAGCTGACAACACACACACACCAGATGTCACTAGCTGGCTGCGTGGGCGGAGCTCCTGGATGAATATTAATGAGAAGGACCAGGGCTTCTCCACATGGCCTGGTCTTTGTCACCGGCAGCAGTGACAACCAAACTTCACAGAAGTGTGTCACCTAACACGGGGTCCCCCTTCAACTGGGAGATTAGGGGGCGACCAGTGGCCCAGATTAAAGAGATCTGTCTGAGGTCAGGTACATACTCCATGTGTTCTTCTGGTCATTCATACAAAGAGCATATTGTACATCACAATGATCCTGCAGTTTAGTGTCAATGTGAAGCCAACAATACTGTAATAAAGACTGTAATTTAATGTAATAATTAAAGCAAGTGATGTATTAGCCTGCCAATGACGTAATCAAATCTCTGAAACATAATGTTAAGTAATCAGCCTTATTGACTAGTTGTTACATTATTGTCCGGTTTAAAAAAAAATCCATTAAAAAAGTCATAACTTCTTTCTCTGTGAGCAAAAAGTTAGAACGTTATTGGTTCAGAGATTTGAGTAAGTCAATGGCAAGTTATGACATTATCGGCTTTTATTACATTAAAAAGACTTAAAAATGATTGGCTGCTTCAGGAGCTTGAACAGTATGATACTCACCAAAGGGGATAACATTCTTCTTCATGTGCATAATCTAAATGAATACACGACAGCATGTATCCTTTCAATGATAAATGGAGCTACTTGAAATCTTCTGCGAAAGTCTACGTGCTAAGAGAACACATTTCAAGAAATCTACTGAAAAACAGAAGAAATGAAACAAAATGTTGCGAGCGCTGTCGGTGACCCACTGCAACAGAATCATAGGTTCAACTCATCCTGAAAGCCCTAAAAATGCCTCTGGCCCTTAGCCCAGAATCTCCATGGGCAACAGGACGGATGGAGGTGATGCAAACAGCATCAGGCGACATCTGTAAGGCTGAGGTTAAATGTTGGGCTGCAGATGTTCCTGCCCCCCCCCCAGCCAAAATGCAATATGCTACAGTTCTCACGCGTTTCACAAATGGTCACATTCAATGCCTACGCCAACAGTTAGAACACTGTTAACCACATCTCCTCTCTCTAACCACATGCTTATGATTGAACACATTAAAGGTGAAGTCAGCTATTTTGAAGAATTGTTGTCAAAATCACTTTTTTTTGCTTAAAATCAGTGTATATCTCATCACGATCTGCTACCTGTATGTACTGTGTGAGCTGAACAACAATCCAGTGTTACTGTTTATACACGGCCTTAGCTCTGTAAACAAATATGTAAACAACAGGTATGATGGGGCCTACCGTAGCTAGCAACATGCCCGTTTATAGAGCCTATATAGCTAGGTTATTAACACTGGATTTTCCCCCCCAGCGAGCACACAGTACGTAGGTAGCAGATCTTGAAGAGATATTCACTGATTTTGACAAAGAAGGAATTTTCCTGAATTGCTAACTCCACCTTTAAATGTACTGTATGTCCTGACTGAAATCACAACAAAGCTGAGATAATGAGTGATAGCACAGGAGAGCTACAGTATTGGGTTACTGTGGTGTTGGATGCCTCGGCCAACAGGTAGAGAAAACAGCTTTGTGATCATAGGGAGGTTTGCTCTGTCTTACCTTATGTAACTCCTCACACAAGAACTTTAAATATCCCTGATGTGTGTGTGTGTGTGTGTGTGTGTGTGTGTGTGTGTGTGTGTGTGTGTGTGTGTGCGTGCATGTGTGCGTGTGTGTGTGCGTTTGTGTTTCTGTGCTGAACTTCACTGTGCATTTGCCAACAGTGAGTAATGGTGGCCTAGACAGGTCTCTCTGGAGGCCCTCTACAGTTTGTTTATGGAGGGAAATGAGTTCTCAATGGACTGTGAGTTTAGGCTCGTCACTCTCTTTTGGTGTGAAAACGGTGTAGCTTGGGTGTGATATCTGACAAGAAACAACAGCCCAAATGACAGACTCACACCTCCAGTTTCCTCTGTTACACCATCATCAGCCTGGATGAGCTTGCAGAGAGGAGCAGTCCAGATGGAGCAGTCACATATGTGCCCAGAGGAATGTATGGTGTCCTCCATCACCCCTATGCCCCTTCACCCTGAGGGCTCTGAGAATGTCAGGACTGTAAGGGTATTCTCCCTCTTTTTCATCCAATCCCCATTCTGATTTTCTCTAGACTTTCCCAATGATTGCCGTGACCAACCGACGCCATGTGTGGTATGACAGGCCTATAGGACCAACAACAAAAACAACTTTGCTGAGATTAGAAGGAGAAAAAAATGACCTCTGTCGAAGGGTGCCTCAAGCTACGTATTTGTATGAATCCCACCGCGTCATAAAAAGGCAGATTAAATAAAGCATCATAATCCAGGGGGATCAGGGGAATATGCAAATTCATCGCAGTGACTCATTTGTTTTACCCAGTAATTTAACCTCAACCTTATCGGATTTTTCAAAACAAGGGTTCCTACTGTACAGACATTGGACCATTCTCATATTTCCCTGAGTCATACGTGATATTCCAGTAACTGGGCCTTGACCTCGTATTTTTTTACCATTGTATCTTCAACTTTCTGTCTCCTCTGAAGGTCCGCTGAAAAGGTTCTTTGTGCCAGTGATCGGCGCCCCTCTCCCTCCCCCCTAACACATCCTTCCATGTCAACGTGAGCAACAGCATAACAACACCGACCACGGACCATCCAGGCTGTCACCACTTACCAATAACATCTACTCAAACCCCAAGAGCTAATGCAAAAATAAATTACTGTAACTCATGTCCAGTTTGCTCCACTTATTGGGCCATCGAAAGACGTAAGCAGCAAGTGTGAGTCAATAAACGGGAGAAAAGTTAACTTGGCCTGCACGAATCATTCTGCAGCTGCCAAACATTATTGGATCCTTAAAAAAGGGTGTATCGCTCCACATAGCGATGCAGCAAATGAGGCTATAAAAGCTGCTGTAAAAACCACGTCCATCACACATCCAGCCAGAAAGCAATTTGTCTTCCAACGCCCCCATAAAGAACATGTGATGGTGAAAATCAATGGATGCACATAATCCAAGCATCCAAGTTTCTTTACAGAACTGCCATGGTAACAGCCATACCAACAGCTCAGATGGACCACTGCTTTCAAAGGTGTGTGTGAACTATTGGAGGAAGTTAAAATACTGCTCATGAATGCACCGTGCAAACATTTGCAGAGACAAACTGCTGAGAGAAGATCGACTGGCTGTCTCCCTGTAGACATGACGTTTGGCTAAATGCTGCATTTACAAATCATTAGAAAGTCCAGGTGTTAGTTTTTTTGTGGATTTATCCATTACCCCGTTACCAATTCATTACTTAATTATACCCTGTAAATATTTCAATTTTGCACTCAATACCTAAATGTTGTTTCAGCTGTAACCTGGAGATCATCAAGACCAAATGTTTTTTCACACATGCTCAACAGGCTTTAGTTTTCCTCAGACAAAAAAGTTTCTGCAGGAGCCAAGAGTCATTTTCACAAAGCAAATAACTCTAATCTGCTTCACAGGGCTGCTACGACAGAAAGGCTGGTGCCTCTGAGCCGTCACTTGTTTACTGAAAATACTGCTTGAGTCCTTGAGGGGCAAGAATAACCAGCATGCTCCTGTGAAAGAGGATGGTAGGTGGCATATTAAACACAGATTGCGTGCCTAACACTCCCTCTATCCACACTCTGTATAGACACAGATCACTGTGGTGTTGATGCCTTCTGGAACTCAACCTCAACCTTTTGCACTTTCTAAGGTCTACTTCCTTGTTCTTACATTCACTTCCTTATCACCTTCTGACCTGCATCACACAACATAGTACAGAGACTTACAATCTTCAGTCTCAGGATGTTTCCTTGCTGCCTGTTCCAAAGGTCAGAAATGAACTGACTGCTGCTCACTTTACTTGGAACAAGTTACCAAAAAACCCTGAAACTTAATGAACTGGTCTCATTGGCTGCTTTAAGAGGATGCTAAATGACTTGGAGGCAGACACACTGTATCTGGCTGTAGAAGTTCTGCCTGATATATTTATGAATGTAGCCAACTTAAAAGAAATATTTGTTGTTTCACTTGTTATTTTAATGTCAAAATGCAACTTGTATTTATAATGTATAAGGGACACACTCTTGAAAAAGAGATTTTATAATCTCAATGAAATTCTCCCGGTTAAATAAAATAAAATAAAAATATTTAATTTACCTCATCGATCCTGATATGACATTACAGCTAAAAACCATTGGGATTACACCTGGTGCAAATTAAATTGCATTGAAATACAACAAGCATGCATATCTTCACAATGGGTCGCCACAGTGGGATTCAAACCCCTGACCCCGGGTCAGTGCCATCGCCACTGAGCTACAAAGGCCCGCGTTGAGCATATACATTTCACAGATGGAGAACCATGAAGCAGCTGCCCAGTGCCTTTCAAAGAAGAAGAAGAAGCTCGGCATAGTTCTCTTATGGCACTACTTATGGCATGACTGGCTGAATGTGACATCATTGGAAAGGCATGTGTCCCTGTGTATTGCTACTACAAAACACATTGTTGTTTGATGAGAGGAGTCAGATGCCTCAGGCCTGGGACATAACAGAAGCACTGAGCAGAGTTGAGCAGCGATGGAAGACTGAATGATAGACCAACCCCTGAATGATCTCTCACAGTATGAATTATGTCAGAGCAGCCTTTTCATTGTCAACACTGTTATGTTACTGCATGAAGTGTGACTTTGGCTTCACATGTGGTGCAATATGATATGATCACAAGGCATGAGAACCTTCAGTCAAGTGTTGAAGCGACCTCACAACATCTTGAAAGAGTTTACCGTATTTTTACAGTAGTACCTTATGTACAAACTGGCTGTGATTATGAAGATCTTGTTCCGGGGACAAAAACAAAGATCAGAAGGGATGTTAGAAAGAATAAGTGAGTTGAATCCATCAAATATTAATGATAAATATTATAATAATAATCTAGCAAGATATATAGCCGAAGTGACGTAACACATTTGAGCTCTTTAGTTATGTAGCCTCTATCATTTAGATCCAAAAGTCACACTGAGACGGTTTGACTCCCTTGCATGAAGTCATAAATCAAAAGGTGTTTCACGGATCAGGAGGGCTTGAACAGAGAGGTAAATCACCCTTGGATACCTTGGCCTTAGATCATTCCCAACATCTCCGATTTCTTAAGTTTTCTTGTGGCAGGGGTCATGAAAACAAAAGCTGTGGGAAGAAGAACCAGACAAGTGATGGGTTGTGCAATAATTTATTCAACCATATTGCCAGAATACACACTTACAGAACCGTTTCTGTACACCATCACATTATTGTACAGTTTTGTTTCACAGACTTATCATTTTTGCTTACATCCCTGAGGATTGGCCAAAGATAAAGCTCAGCACATTAGTTGTGCACACTACATAAAGGCTGCCAAGAGAATCTGGCTCAGCCTGTTACTGTAAACTTTCACTTGCTAGCCGTCTCCTTCTTAATAGGATCAGGACCGGTGCTTCTTTTAACTTGAGAGGAGTCTGACCAAAATGTGAGATTAAAAGATAAAGCTATATGTACACATGCACAAGACTTAAACACATATTTGGTTGGGAAGAAGTAGTGGCCCTGAAGTACTTACAAAGAAAGGCAGGCACCCTAGCAGTCTGCTGTCAGGGTGCACTTGTTGGATGGATTGGCTTTCTCAGTTACTTTTTAAACACACAAATTAAGGTTAAAGAATAGCTAATTCCTTCCTTCCCCTGCCTATAGAGCACTGTACTGCAGAGTACTACGTTTCACTCTGGCAACCCTACAGGTTGTTGAGCACACAGATCTTTCTTTGGCAGAGAACCAACATCAACAGCAATCAAGAAACAAGGAAGACCAAATAGGGTGTGGGAATGTGTGCTTCATATGGACAAAAGCAATGATGGACACGATGGCAAAAATAAAAGGAAAAATACCCACATTTCTGGGCCCTCTGTAAATGATTAACCCTTTCTTGAATACACTCTTCTCTAAGCCCGACTTCCAACAAAAAGCCACCATAAAAAGACACAACAAAAGACAGCACAAGTGGTATTGAAGAACAAATGGCCCAGAGACAAGGAAGGCCTACGGAGCTACAATTGAAACTCACAGAGCCTCATAAACATGAGATAACTGGCGCTCTGTAAATACATTGCAGTCACTCTCAAGACAAAGCCTGTGCATCTCATAATTCTTTGATGTGGATGAAACAACGGTGATGCGATGCAAAGATCAGGGCAGCGTGCCCCTCCCTGTGTCCTGCAGTCCTCAGACTGTGTTTAAACCAAGAGATCAGACACCAGTAATCTCCATTGTCCTGTGCCGTGTACACGACAGGGTCCTACCATGGCCCACTTTAACAAGCAGAGCCATCTGCAGAGTCACAGATGGTCCCAGCAACATCTCACAGGTTCCCACATTCAGATGGAGGGTTAACCTGATATGATATGAAAATATATCCATAGACTTTACAACCCCCAGCCAACCACCCCCGAGTTGGAGCAAATGAAAAGCAGAATGGCTGTTGTTAACTCCTTGTAATCTTCCATGGAATGCAGTTTATTATGTTTTTAAGTCCAGAATAACACAAGAGCTTTTTTTTTTCACGTGGTATCTGCACCTACACCACACCACAGCGCTGCGTCAACAACATGGATCTCCTAAAAACATGCTGCATATGCTTTATATTATAATGTGTTATTCTCATCTGTCAGAGTGAAGCAGTCTTTGATACACCTACATGCACTCCAGTTAGCACTGCAGCTCTAAAAACACATATTCAAAAACCAAACAGTGCTTAGCATGGCGCCCCCACCTTGTTCAAACTAACAAGAAGGTTCATTGGCTGGACAGAAAACAAACAAGCAACGCCTTTATGACTGGAATGAATAGACATCATCAAGCTGATAAATGAGGCATTGCTGTCACAAGCTGGTGCCACCGTGGCATGCAGTTTGAGAGTGAACAAACAGAGGGGGCAATAAATAAGGGCCACGCTTTAAGGACACATGTAGTGAAAGAATTCCAATCAATGGCCATCAATAAGTCCTGCCAACTGAGTTCAATCGAGACATTTCTTCCTTTAGGCAAAGCGCTGCCGAGGTAACTGTCCAGACAGTGAATGGAGAAACTTCCTACTGGCAGTACGATTCAAACAGGTCCCGTGACGGAGATCCCTGTCGTTGATTTGCTGGTGGTGGATGAAGCTGCAGAGCATTATCCCAGCATGGGAGCCCTGACCTTGACCTCACGTTAAGGTGAAGACGAGAGGCGCCCAGCTCTGATGGGAGAGTGCGTTTCAGCTTTGTGTCCCACAAAGCGAGAGGTAATGAGTCACACAAAACTTCCCAGCCAGTCGGCCAGCTGGCATGCAGCTCACCATCACAAAGACATCTGCGATGGTAGGCCTTTGCCCCTTCTGTTTCAGCATGGCAGCCGTTCAAGCCCTGTGCTTTTTTGTCCGAATCTCCTGTGTGTGGGTCTCTCTTTTCTAGAGGGAGTGGTTGTCTTACCTCCACTTTGTTCCCTATTCACTGGATGGTGGAGGCTCCAGGGAGTGGGTTGGGCTATGGATTTAGTCAGTCCTGTTAATGCTTGGGCCTTAAATCAACCTTGGGCATTCAAATCCAGTAGACAGCTCCAAACACAGGGGTCACTGTACTGGTATGCTACGGGTCAAGCCACTGGAGGATATCAGAGACCCATTTTTACCATACAGTATGTAAAAAAGTTTTAATGCAAATAAGAAATACTATTCAAATGTGTAGTGTGTGAACAGCAGGACAGGTGGATGGACGTGATTTGCATATTCCAAAGCTCAGAGGTCCTGAAAAGCCACAAGAACCTCCATCACTCTAGTTGTCAGACTTGAGAGGAAATGAGAATGTATTTCATATATTTTGCAGTATCATGAGTTTGGACTCATTGGTCTCTTGACTACTTTGCTTAATCTAATGTTATGTTAAGTAGTGAAACTAGCACTGGTGAATACCAGCGAATGAGGAATTAGGCTCAAACTTTACTCACTGAGCCTCTCAGTATCCCACTGGGTTTAGTTAAACCTCAGCCGTGCATTATGCAGGATTTACCACTTGTAATTTTACAAGATGTTTAAAGTTCAGAGTACCGAATGGAAATATTTGGGGATGTTAGGACACACAGGAGGGTCAATGAGCTGGAAAGAAAATCTACAAGGAAAAAGTTACACTTGAACAAATCCTGATGCCTGGCTATACGGTTTGGAAGAATTCATTGGAGTATTCCTACAGTAGGAGAGTCTAAAGGAAAGTCTGAGCTTCTAATAAAAGACACCTTGCCCAGTTCTACGGGCTAACAGATGGGGATTCTTAACTGCTAACAACACAGATGTACCCTTAGGTACTTTCCCCCATGCACTACGCCCTGCTACCATTTCAGATACAGCCTGGGGGAGGGAATACTCTCTTTAGATAAACTGATCCAATCCACAGCAGGCTGATCCTCCATTAGTTGTGTGATGCAACAGTGGCCACCAGCCCTCGCATTTCCCACAAATGACTCGTCATGAAAAAGCTATTTCCAGGAACTATTTCTCCAGAGTCCGGCTGAAACAAGGGAAACCATGTCCCAACCACAACTTTAGTGACTAAAATTATGCATCTCGTACAAATACTCCCTAAGGAACACTCATAGGAAAACTAGACTCCCAAAGCAAATCAAGCATATGTCTACACTTTCCACAAGTTTGTGTTTCATATGGAAACAAAAACTGAATGCTGTGCCAGCTGTAATGACCTTTGGCATAACTGCTGCTATCCACCTTGTGCGGTGGCATCAAATGATAATTCAAACACTGACTTCGGTCTGAAGTCACATTGGCTCGTTT
Organism: Ammodytes marinus; assembly: GCF_949987685.1. NCBI lineage: Eukaryota > Metazoa > Chordata > Actinopteri > Uranoscopiformes > Ammodytidae > Ammodytes > Ammodytes marinus. The sequence continues at coordinate 28,576,161 of NC_137212.1, forward strand.
TGGCAGCGTTTGGCCTCTGGTATTCACTGTTGATTCCTGGTTTTCACAGTCGCCCGCAGCATTCATAACTTTACCAAAATAACCGAGGAGAAAAAGCTTTCCAGGCAATTTTCTTCCCTTCCCATCCTGTAGATTTGCTCTGAAAATGCAGTCCCTTTAACATGGCCAGTTTGTTCCTCCACAGCGTACAACATTTTTTAAAGCACGGGGGTAATTGTCCTGATATTCTTGCTGCTCTTTTAGCCACAGTAGAAAAACTGAAGAAAAGGGAAATCCGATTTATCTAACTTGTTATAGCTAGATCTGAAGCAGACTTTCACAGTGAGTTGTTCTGTGATGGCTGCCTGCCTGTGTAGAGGCTTCGCCAAGACAGACTGGGACAATCATCACAAAGCCCAGCAGCAGCTATGATGGAGGATATAAAACTGGGGTTCTCCCAAATATTATTTAAATTTTCTTCCTCCCAACGAGTTCAGTGCTGTGGGAGTTTGGACTTATTGATTACAAACTAGAGCTGTAGACTACTCGGCATCACTAGGCATGAGCTGTGCTATGGCTTGTTAAACACGGTATAGTTTGCCATGGTAGAATTAAACCCCTGCTTCAAAGTAAGCCAGCTCCACAGACAGGTTTTATTTATTTATTTGCCAGGAGAGAGGGATAATGCCACAGTATGTTTCAATTTAAACAGGTGGAGTCAGAGGGTTTAACCATTCCTGCACCTTCATTGTGAAAAGGAAACAATACAGCGTCTCATTCAATACATGGACTCATGCGCTCAGATGTCAGTGGAAGTTCCCTCCGAGTCAGAACTCCCCAGTGAGCTCTAAGAGCGCAACCTCTAGATTGGAAACTGGATATTTCTACAGGGTGAGATTCCATTTCCTGGAAACAAGGGATAAGATTGATGGTTAACTAGAATATCCTCCCATCAAATATCTAATGATAAGAACTTGGTGCAGCAGAGAAGTTTGATGTGTCGTACAATCATTAACAACTGTCACAATTCAAACTAAAAGGATTGGAAATCAGATGAACCCTATTACTCTTTCAGACTGAGACGAGGGACATTTTCATTACTCGTCTGACTGCAGTGAAATTCTGTCTGTCAGATTAATAAGAACTCCCTGTGCAGTCATTAATACATTAGTACTCAGTATTCAAATATTAACCCATACAAATTCAGACAGACTACAGGGCATCAATTTGCGGGTTGATTATTAGTCAGTAAATGTTTAATTCAGAGAATCGCTAACTGAAAAACAGAACATAAAGGAGAGCAGGTCATCCGTTTGAATAGCAAAGCACTTTAATGCAGGATGGTATCTCCCCAGTGGGGCTGCTGGGAGCGGGTCTGGCTGAATCTCAAAATAAGAAACTGGGATACAGAGCTGAGTGAGTGTGAGGGAGAGACCCAGAAGCTCTCAAGGAAGCATTCAGAGGAGAAAAGCAAAGTATACAAAATGCCTCAGGGAGCGGACAGGCATAGAAATGACTGGCAAGGATAAAAGATGAACCCGGGTGGGGAGGAAATATCCCAGAGGAGAAGGCTATAAAGGAGGGAGGAACAAAAGTCAGAGCAGGAAGGGTGAACTGGCGTGTGCTTCATAGCACAATCAGCAAAGTGGAGGAGAGTCATTTTCTTACGTTGACCTGACCAGAACAGCCCAGTGTTGAGGCCTCAGGTCATTCTCAGTGAATCAACTGGAATTATCTAGAGCATTAAGACAATGGCACATATGTCATGAAGAATGTTACTGACTAAATATAATTCTCCATCCGCTAATAAATGTATCATTTAATAGGTATTTTTCTCTCATGCAGGACTAGTGTTTAGGAAGATAAAAGTAAGAAAAAGACACATCTTGTGTCATAGTGACGGTTTCCATTCGCGGGGAAGGTGTTGACGTGACAAGAAGCAGAGCACCAGAAACCTCCGTATCCAGGTCAGCGACGCTCGTTCACAAGCACTCCACCAGCCGGCTATAGGGTGTCTTCCACCACTTGCACTTAAAGTGTAAATCAGTGTGACAAGTGAGGGCCCACAGGACCTTGCAAACACAGCAGGGTGCAGATAAGAGGGAGCCCAGTCTGAAATTGGCAGGAGTATGACGAGAGCATGAATAGATCAGACGTTTGCCACCAACAAGTCAGAAAATATGAAAGGGTAGAAAAATGCGTTCTGCCTGAGGCTTTAACCAGAGGGCAATCTGTTCAAGTGAAAGTGGAGTTTCTGGTTCCTGTTAAGTGTAATTAACAATTCAAGTCAAGATGTGCGAGGCAAGAGGAGAGACGATAGCCCTTTTAAAATCTATCAAAGCTTGTGACATTTTTGGAAAACACTTTTATTGGTGTTAAATGATAACATTGATTTCACTCATGTGTCTTTGCTTTTTAGGAGAAGCTACTGGCTTAGCGTAGCATAAAGACTGGAAACAGGGAAGTACCTAGCTGGTTGTGGATTTATGTGAGGTTATGCATCCGACTATTTCTTGGCCGACTACCAGCCATTCCCTTTGGACAGAGCCGTACTAGCTGTTTTCCCTTGTTTGCGGTCTTTAAGCTAAGCCAAGGAAACTGTTCCCAGGCTGTTGCTTTATATTCTCCAGACATGAGAGTGGTATTGTTCTTTTCAGCTCCATATTTAGAGCTAGAAAAGCATGTTTTTCTCAGAATAATTCAAACTATTTGTTTATGTTGCGGTACTACAGATGGGGGTAATATTAATAAAACTGTAACAGATTATTCCAAGTGTTCGAGAGAACTGAAAACTAAAACCAGGCAGAAGAACAGCAAATTTTTCACGTGTGAAGACAAATCCGACAGACACCCTCATATCCACAGGTGTTTTTTTTTGCATCACTTGTATGACGGTGGGATGATTGATGAAGAGGCTCCTTCCCACTTTAAAGACTCAACCTGGCTGATCCCCTGGCTCCTTCACAGAGGCGAGGTGAGGCGAGTTCACATTCCAGTCAAATCCCAGTCTAAACACCTGCATGGCAAGGACTCACATGTGTTTCCTTCCTGTTAAAATGCCAATATTTTCCCCACCACCCACCCACTATTTCCGCACCATTAGGTCTGTCCTTATAATGTCAGATGAGAATAGCTCTTCTTCAAAGTGTCCTGTTGATTTTTATAAAATTGCATGCAGAGTTCAGTTATACACCTAGATTCATTGTGACATATTACATCCGATTGGCAAAGTCTCTCTGCAAAGGAAGGATTTCCTTTAATATGAGTTTCTTACTATACAACTGTGACTCACTCTCGGCGCTTCAGATCCTTTATTATCTCTCACTTCCCACTTATCTCTCTCACCAGATAGCGGCATGACTATTCTCCTGCAGTAAAACTCCATAAGAATTGTTATCTTCTCTACCTGCAAAGATCCCAAGATGTGTCTTCTTAACATTTCTTGGAGAATAATTCCATTGTGCAATATTTAAGCCAGTCTTTGTGACAGTGGTGGCCTGGGAGGAGGGACTGTGGAGGAGCACAAAAGCAAGGCAGGAGATCATATCATTTAAAGACGGTCTGGGCGGGAAGAAGAAGCCCATGCAGGTGGCCTAAAACGCTCCTGGCTCCAGTGACGGCAGGACAAAGACAAGCTGACAATAGTTTTATAGCCCTGTGAGCTGTCAATATTTCCCCATGTTGCCGCGGAAAAGAATGTGGCGAGGTGTTGTAAAACTGCATGCTGCAGTTAAGTTAGTTCAACATGAAGACAGACGTGTTTATTTGATCTTTGGGTAGAATCTGGTCGTCTCAGCTACAGTTTTAAGAGGAACATGCAGGGTGTGGGTTCAGACAGAAGGCTGAGCAGATGCTGTAGAGCCAAGTGCAGAGAATATCTCCCCTAAACCCATGGAAGGGAGGTCACACTGAACTTTATTTTTGTGGGCAACATTACAAGCAGCACTTGCAATAAATAGTTTTGGTTAAAGGAACACTACTTTGCAGGGAGGAATTGGTACCACAGGTCATGATAACCACTAAATATGACATGCATTGCGGCATGGTATGTGACTCAGAGTTGTTTATGTGTAGTTCAAGCGTTCAACACTAAAAAAAAAGCAAAAGAGTTACGTTGCTGCAGCTCGAGAACGGGGAGATAGTGTAGGAAAAATGAACGACAAAATAAATCCCAAAGTAGCTGTCTACGCAAACCTGGACGGGAGTCATTGTTTAAGTTATTGAGTTGACCCTGACAGTTTAATGGTCCCTGGCCCTGCACTGGGCTAGGACTTGCCGGTCCGCTGACCTGTCACCGTTCAGTATCATGTCAAACGTTAAATCCACTCTAATTGGCAGGTCAAGTCTTTAGAGGCCGAGTGATAAGAAAGACGGGGGCGGTCTGTGTTTGCTCTTTGGTGTTTTGAAAGGGGTGTGTAGAGGTTGGGGGGGGGGGGTTGAGGTCAGCAGGCTTTCTAAGGTCATGGGGGGTTGATGTCTTTGCCCATCCCCACTAACACACACCTCCTCTTCAGGCTTGGATTGTCCTTGGAACTCCATAAAGAGTAATGCCTGCTGGGGAATGTTATTTAATAAGAGTGTATGAGACACAAAGACCTCAGGGCAAGTAGATAGCTGATCACGGCCCCCTATTCCCTCTCACCAACAACAAACTAAAGGCTTAACTTCTTCTGGAGGAGCCTGACGATACAGTCACACAGATCTTCTATAAGCATACATTCCAGTGGAGAGGCCCTGAGCACACCGTTGGTCTATACACCTGAAAATATACAGGAGATCAGCCGACGGATTATAGGAAGCACTTGCTCTGCTGGAGGGTCCAACCGCAGGAATGTAAAGTGTAATCACTCACACATTGAAGAACCTTACCCTTAATGTGAACAAAACGTGCCCTTTCACAAACAAACACAGCCTCAACTCCTTAACTCCAACCCCCCACTGCCATCCAACCCTAATCACAGCAGCCATCCACCAAGGCCAATTTAAGGGAGCACGTGTGGGGTGCAAGGTCCCATAAGTGCAAGCGGGCACTGTGGTTTCCTGGTCACTGGCTTCTTGGAATGCTTGACTTGACAGGAACAGTTCAACAGAAAAACCACTTCAATCACAGGCATTGCAATCCAGCGGGGGTCTGGGGTGCCGAGACACACACATAGTTAATTGAGCATACTAGTGAAGGGAAAACCTTGAGTTCAACTTTGTACAAAGACCGCACTTCTCATTTCAATTTCAAATCCCTCTAAAAACATTTCCTGACACTAAAGTGTTTACACCATCTTATCAAGTTGCATTGTAGAAATGCCGAACAAAGACACTTTTTTTATTACATTTTTGTCTGATCCCGAAAAAATATGAAGTGCTGAAATAATGAAGTCAAAAAAAGTTAGAAGAGGTGACATCATTTATGAGATAGCTGAATGAAAACACCGGGGCGCAGCATCAAGGCGGTCTAGGCCTTCCAGTGTCTGTCTGGTAAGAAGGGGGGAGGTTGGTGGAGGAATAAATGAGCAGGCCTTTGAAATGTGCTCTATAATTAGCTGGGGTACTATATCAACGGCAGGTTGTCTGGACCTGCAGAAAAATGCTCAGGCCTGTTCTGATTATGAAAGAGAAAAACGATGAGTGGAAAAAATGATCTGAAGCTGTAGGGTTAATCCCTACATCGATTGCTATTGACTTAGCATTGAGCGTGCACTGACTCGTAGTTGCAGCTTCACTTAGTAAATCAAAGTCCCAGTAATGGCCACACTGGGTCAATGAAATGCAGAGGGGAAGGACTGACAGCAGCCTAATGTGCTCTCCTGATTTCTAAGCTGCTCCCGTGCAGTGTATAGCAGCATAAATGATGCGCTACTGCCGTCCACTGTAAACTTTCATTCCAGGCCACGACGAAGCTCACGAGGCTGCACCGATGCCACAGTGCCGAAACCGGAAGACTCTCTGGAGTGGTACAGTATCAAGAGACAGACAGGATGGTAACCTCCTCGGCTGATACATGGGGCTCAGTCTTTCTCAAGGACTTCGGCAAGCAGAAACTAAAGTATGAAGCGCAGAAGTGAGAAATTATATTTTCTTAAATGTTACATCCAAAGCTTTTTGTCAGTTGGATACAGTTTAACTTAAGGTCTAGGTTTCCTTTACCACAACTAATGACATAATACCTCAATGACACAAGATTGCAACATTAATGTGTGGTGGATTTAACGACGGGATCCTGATGTTGACAGTGGCAGAAGTTCAAGGCATTATTACAATGGTGTGTGTTTAAAAAGTTTTTTTTCTCAGTTCTATTATGTACTACTGTATATAGGTATGTGAATCTGGGAGCCTCTGTTTGGCCATGTGAGACGGTCTCTGCCGCGGTCTGCACAAGGAATGTGGTGAACTGCCAGCCATGTGCTCCTGGGCCAGAAAAAGCCAGAGGGCCACTTTCCACCACAAGTATTACAACTCCCCCCTCGACACGGAGTCTGTGTAACTTAAAACCCTGCAGAGTGCTCTAACATGGGGCAGCAGCAGCACTACAGAGGAGGGTCTGGCTGAGGAGGAGCTCCGATGGTAGTGAAACGCGGACATTGATGGGGTGTCCCAGGAGAGCTGTCCAAACACAGGGCTGAGGGATACATGCCAGGCTCCTGGTGTGTTTATGTGTGTGTGTGTGTGTGTGTGTGTGTGTGTGTGTGTGTGTGTGTGTGTGTGTGTGTGTGTGTGTGTGTGTGTGTGTGTGTGTGTGTGTGTGTGTGTGTGTGTGTGTGTGTGTTTGGACGGCGTGTGTGATGCAGAGGATAAGAGACAGCGGAGGGAGAAGGAAAGAGTGTTTCCCATGGATTATGATAAATAGATGACCAAGCAGTGACAACTTCTTCATATTTTTCATCTTTACACCAACATTTTTAAAGTGCGTTCTGTTGGTTCTGCTATTATTTGGTTGGATTCTGCTGTATAAATAGCCATGCACCATCACTCATGGACAGTAGAAGAAGAAGCATCACTTAAGTCTCTATATATGGACCTTCTGGCATACTAAGTACAGCTCTTGTGAAGCTTGTGTCGTAGATAGAGAATAAAAGCCTTGATGGAGCAAAAGTGTAAGGGAGACTTTGCACCTCTAGCAAACCAACTCCATTGACCTAAATGTGTCAGCGTTTAAAAATATGCCTGCATAGGAGTATTAGCACGGAGGGAGTACAGCCCCACAACAACGGTACCAGACACACTTCTTTCACAGTGGGGTGGTTTGCCATTACCGATGGGTCAATATCTGATTCTGCATAATCCAACATGGCGTCTATTTAGTATCTACAGCTGTGATCTTCTGGTCCCACAGCCACATCATGAAAGCCCACCCCCCTGCCAGCTGAGCCCTCCGTGCCTCGGACTGCTCCATTTACACTTATTGTCATTCAGATGAGGGAGGGCTGTGTTGTTTAAGGCTGGCCCTGACACCATTAATATGAAAGGCACAATTAAGAGTAATTAGGCTTTTCCCGGCAAATGGGGGGCTGGGGGGGGGACATAGCATGCAAGATCTCCGGTATGCATACACGATGGGACACTTCACACTGACTTTAATGTTGCAGCAGCTTTAACACACACTGAGAAGTGAGTACTTTATTCAAAATATGGTTTGAATAACTTTTTTTATCACTGATCCATGATTTTTTTTAAATCAAAGTGCTGTCCTAAAGATCCTTGCTAGAATGTATACCGGAGGCGTGTGCATTTGTTTAGCAAGCGAGTGAAAGAAAGACTGCACAATGCTTTCATAAACATTTTAAAGTTCTTCGTAGGAGGCTTAAATATGGAGAACTGGAGTCAAAAGAAAACTATGATAAACTCTTATAATCACTAAAGCATTAACATTGTGTTATTACATGCAGCTCAGAAAGGATTGTACTGTATAAACTGATGGTGCCTCTTCCTATTGGTCAAAACAGCATGATCAGTAATGATCATCTGATCTGATCTAGTTATGACTGAGGTGACTCACAAGCTTCCCAGACATGATGCAAATGGTCATCTTGTGACTGCACTCAACATGACGCCACACAGGCCAGGGATAACTTTCCCTCAAACCAGACCAAATCACTGCAGACATCTCAAACTATTAATCGGGTTTAAGAGCGGTCAGGTCTGTCTTTTGGTCGTGGTGGCAGGGCAGGCAGCAGATAAATGCCTTAAGGCAAACTAACCAATTGACAATACCACAGGAGGCAGTGTCTGGAGAACATGCAGGGACTTGCTAAACCCAAGCTAAAGCGTGGGGGAGAAAAAAAACAACCGGGGTATGTCCAAGCTACAGAAACTGTTCAGGTCTGGACAATTTCTTGTGGGGGTAGAGAGACAGAGGGGTGCACAGGTTTCCTGAGTGCTTCCTGAAGAGTAGCTTTAACTACACACACACACACACACACACACACACACACACACACACACACACACACACACACACACACACACACACACACACACACACACACACACACACACACACACACACACACACACACACACACACATCAATAATATCACATCAGCCCCCCAGCAGTCACTAATGCCTCGTTTCCACCGAGTAGAGCGGGTCGGATCGGAGCGGCTCAGAGCGGGACAGCTCACTTTTAAGAATCTCGGTGTTGTTTCCACCGCCGACCCTACCCTTACTGGTAGGGCGGGGTTTAGGCTGGACTGCGATAGCCGCCGCCAGAAAGTGGGTCAAACTATCGGGCTGTGGAACTGTGGTCAAGCCAGCGGTCTCTCGTTTTTGCTTGGTCAAACCAGCCGCTTCTTTATTTATTCCCCCCGTGTTGTGAGCACAGAGACGGCTCGGGGCAACTGATAGAGACAGTGAGCGAGCAGCGCTGGCTGCAGCAGCTACGTGACATCGTAGCAGTGGGACACAGTGTAGCCAACTGATTCATTTAATGACGAGGAAAAACACCACACAATAAACAGTGCCGCGCTCACATTTTCGCCAAAACTCTCTTCACTCTAGCCGAGGTGACTACAAACGGCGGAAATGATTCAAACCAGCCGCTTCTTTATTTATTCCCCCCGTGTTGTTGTGAGCGTGTATTTTACTACTATCTATGGCGTAAACACACAGAGACCGCTCGGCGCAACTCATAGAGACAGTGAGCGAACAAACAGTGCTGGCTGCGGCAGCTACGTGACTATGGGACACAGTGTAACCAACTGATTAATTTATTGACGAGGAAAAACACCACACAATAAACAGAGCTGTGCTCACATTTTCGCCAAAACACAAGACTCTCTTCACTCTTGCCGAGATCTACACATGGCGGAAATGATTCTTTCGACCAATCAAATGACGGCAGTGTGTAGCTCCGCCTTCTCATGCATTTTCGGCCCGCTTTCAGGCGGCTAGTACCCCTACGGAGGAGTACTGAGATCGGGAGCGGCTCAGAGCGGTTAGGTGCGCTTAAACCGTACCCTACCCAACTTTTGGCAAATGAAAAGCCAAACTACCCGGACCGAACCGCTCCGATCCGACCCGCTCTACTCGGTGGAAACGAGGCATAAGGTGGTGGGGGGCAGGCCACATGCTGTGTTATCATGGTAATGAATTCTTATTGGTGGCCAAGTAAGGTTCAACAACAGTTCAGCAGCAGCTCGATAAAAGTAAATAATTGGTGTATTTAATAGCCTATAATAAATATTTTGTTAACATAATTATATATTCAGGAATCAGGATACACTGACAAACACTAGTGTTTTGAACTCAAATCAGTTAACGGGGAGTTAAAGCCTCCAATGGTCCATAGCGGTGTAATAACTGCGTTCAGTGGCAAGCAAGCTGTCACACGCCCCTCCGCGTGGAAAGGGATGAAAACAGCGTGAACCAACAGGCTACACTAACAACAAAGGAAACATTACAACTTAAAATAGCTTCAAGGGATAAGAAATAAAACTATTTTGACTACTATACTGGCTGGTGACTTTACTGCGACTTTCACGTCGTGTTTATGCTAATATGCTATCATGTTTGTAGTCACTTCACACTACACAGCTTGTGATTATACCAACTCTAATTTTTAAAACTGCGTCATTATTTTTTCTGTATTCATCCAGTCAAAAGGTGAGAAAGTGAGAAGGATGCCGCGCCTCCCGAGAGCTCTCCTCGTGCGGTTTTCTTTCAGAGCAGCGCGCGGGGACGTGCGCATGCAACTGAGCCGATATGAACCAAACAACCACGTAGTAATAAACTGAGAGTGGAGTACTCACGCACTGCCTCCTGTTTGGGGTCCAGCTCGGAGCAAGTCTGCTGGAGTCGGCTAATCTTACTCTGCAGCCCCCTGACTCGCTGGCTGGTGGACGTGAGGTCGCTTTCCAGCTCCTGGAATATGGAGCAGGCATGTCGGGCCAGGTCCGACAGCTGCCGCAGGGTCCGAGACAGAGCCACATTACTGATGGAGACCAGGTCTTCGTAAAGCAGACCCTCCTCGTTTGGGATTTGATACCTGCACAGCAACTGAGGTTCCACGAGTCGTTTGGCAAATGGCATGTTGGTGTGGTGGACCCGGGAATAAATCCAACAAAAGTCACCCAAGAAGAGTGATCAGAAAGCGGTTCTTCTCTCCCCTCCTCGGCCCCTGATCCAGCCCGTCTGAATTCAGCTGCTCCTGCCGATGCCCCCCATCCTTTCATTTGTTAGAGAGGACTGTTGTGCTCCTGGCTGCTGCGCCGGGTCATCTGCTGCCCCGAATGCTGGTGTGTTTTTCACTGTTCCAAAGTAGAGGTGGTTTTTAAAAAAAGGCGGCGGGAAAACCTGGAGCGGCGTAGAAGGCTGAACTGGATTAGGACTCATGAAACAGTCCTGAAACACTTTGAGGAGGGGAGCTGGACACACATATCTCAATACAAGTGGTAATATGGGCATATGATAGGAGAATGGTTCAGGAAAATCTTTGTTAGAACTACATTTTTCATAAAAACTTTTCATATTTTTATTTTAAGATAAATATTTTAATTCTGAATCTACTTTCCTGGGTCTGAGGTATAGCTATATGCATTGCCTACACACACCTACACACACCTAATAAACTTGCTTATCTCACATAATGGAGATCCAAAGTGTATTCTCATTATAAGGTCACTGGTTTTTGATCAGAGGTGAAATGATTAGTTGATAAATTCGCTCACTAAAGTTGACAGAAAGATTTAAGCCATTTGAAAAATGATTTATTATATAACAGGGAAATATTCATGTCCTTCATGAGACTTGTCAACCAAGTTTCAGCTGCCAATATCCCACCTTTTTTGTTTTTCAAATTTGACATTTTATTAGGGAATAGTAGCCTATCCCAGGAGAAATGTAAGCATTTTACCTAAAACATTGGAACATTGGAAAGGAAATTATTCACTGTTTCCCTGAAGTGAATATTTGCTGTTTTTCCAAGTTTTCTATGACGATAAATTGAAAGTCTCTTTCAGGTCAGACACAACTATAGTTTTCCATATGTTAGGTTTCATGTATCTGTGGACATAATATTCTGACTGAACGATTACACAATTAAAGTCAAAACCTATGGTCAAAACATAATACTCAGATTTATTGAAAATACTGGTTATTACAGCCCCACTTTGAACGTATCTGCTCATTGTTAAAGTTATAGAGAAGTAAGTAAATGACACAGAGGTTATGTGACGTATATCTTGGATTAAGCATCACAGCGCTTCTGTTATTCATGCTGGCGTGGTTTGAATCTACAGTACCACGTGTGCAGTACAGGTGGATGTGGAGGGAGACAGCCAGCCTCCCAGGTTAGCCTCTGTCTGCATGGAAAAAAAAAACATCTGGATTTTTCTGTGTGCGACATTGCCTCATCATAAGGAATGTGGAGTAGTTCAGACAATAGCAAGAAGCAATATGGGGATGATAGCTTTTCCAAAGACATCTCAGTTGCAACTCATAGGGCTTAAGACTTTCCTCATTCCCCCCATTTGAATTTGTGATGAATCCCATAGGAGTTTGACTTTATATTTTCCATCTTTGCTCCCACCACCTCTAAACCTGTATGACCTGACAGCCCGGGCCGAGCTTCATTCACATTTGCTGAATGGAGTGTTTAGCTAAATCCCAGCAGCTGACAGGGCCAGAATGGGCAGAGGTGACAGCCTAAAAGCCCTTCCTGTGGCCTAACTAATGTCCACACACCAGAAGTGCAACCTTTGCAATGCCCGCACCCGGGACAAAGGAGAGATGAGAGAGACGGCGTGTGGCGTCATCTCTGAGTAATGGCGCTGCAACAAAAGGGCCAACTTGAACAGACAAAAGTGGGTAATCTTTGTTATGAGAAGGGTCAGCTTTAACTTTAAGCCAACCGGGGGGAGGGGGGAATGGGGGGTGGGGGGCTGATACCAGTTATTGAGAAGCCAATGCACATTTACAGTGTATTTAGAAAGAGAACTCAACATGATTTTGTCACTTAATTTCATTCGAATAACTTTTAGTTTCAGACCCATTGTGATCAACAACCTGTCTGTGACATATATGGAGGCCCCCTGATTCTTTTCTTTTGGGTATGAGAGTACTCAATAATATCACGTCTCCAGCCAGAGAAATCCATACTAGCAATAACCGCGTGTATAATCATAAGCCACTTGCTGACTTTGTGTGAGATAGCTAGATGGCAATTATATCAAACAGTCGTATACTTAGAGACAACACATGGCCTTTCCTCATCTCGAGCAGCTGTCATCTTGAAATGCAAAGCAAACACTTTTAAGTGGTATTTATAGTCCAGCGAGCGTGGCTCCCCCGTTAAGCCTTGAGTCTGACTGAATGAATACACACGCTCCTCTCCTGATGTATGGGATGAAATCAGACCTACAGTATAGCTATTGGGGGAGATAGTGTGACTCGATGCGGGCAGGTAGTGACATGCAGGGCCTGTTCCAAATGTTGGTAATGGCACGGTGGAGCTTGGAGTGCCTTGTTGTTGTCGTCTGGCATCATGCGTCTGTCTCCAAGACTCAACTCATTCACTCCAACTCATTCATTTTCTCCATACAGTTTCCTTCAGATGTGGGAGAGCTAATACATGCTCACACACTGCTCACTTGCAAATTATTTCAACCAGCCACCAAAAAGGGGTCAATCAGTCATAATCGTCTTTGGGACTCTGCAAGGCTCAGTGTTGTACAATACTTCATATCATGAAAGTGAGTTATGTGCAGGCTGCAATTTCCCTATCTATCTATCTATCTATCTATCTATCTATCTATCTATCTATCTATCTATCTATCTATCTATCTATCTATCTATCTATCTATCTATCTATCTATCTATCTATCTATCTATCTATCTATATATCTTGCCTGCAAACATGCTGACTAAAAGCTAAGGTGCTGATTTTAAACAATTTTAATCTTTATTAATTAGCGATTAGAGTGTTAGTGTGGTTACTTTGCAAATAAGTTTTTTAGGCATGTCATACATACTGGACAAATTATGATTATTTAACCTTGCAGGCGATAGCCATTATGTTTTTTCGATTGACCGTCTGTCCATCCGTAGGTAGCCTATATCCGTCTGGGCCATTCTTGTGAGCGCAATATCTCAAGAATGCTTTGAGGGATTTTCTTCAAACTTTGCACAAATGTCCACTCTATTTCAAGGATAAACTGATTAGATTTTCAGGTTGCAGTGACCTTATCTTTTCCTTCTGTAAAGGTGCTCCGAGGAACTTTCAGTTTGTGTTAATTATTGCGCCCCCTTGCCTTTGGACAAAAGCAGCAGTGTTTTTCTACGCCAGCTGTAGTTCCTGGGATAGCGTACCCATGACCCATGCATTAAGAAAAACTATCTAAAAATAGCATTCTTTGCACTGATCAGCACTGACAAGACGTTTGCTATTACAAGTAATTTATAATCATCAGAGGAAAAAATTAGAAGGTTTCAGAAATATTTAAAAGTTCCTCGTAGCACCTTTGAAGCACTGCCTACCACCATTGTACTGCAATTGTATGGCGGTGGTAGTAGATTCGACCCGACGATGGTGCTAAATGAAGAGTCAGAGGATCACTGAAGTCATTCAAATTCATGCTGAGGAGGGATATAAATGCGTGGTCAAATTTCATGGTAATCCATCCTTAAGTTTTCAGGGAAAATGAAGTGCAACTATCAACCAACTATCAAAATTATGCCATTTCAATTTCTCGTCAGATGCGCTTAAATGGATTGAGTCTTACCTCACTGGTCGCTCCCAACATGTCAGAGTCCAGTCTTTTAAATCAGCCGCCCTCAGTCTGTCCACCGGTCTTCCTCAAGGATCAAATTTAGCACCTTTGTTGTTTTCACTTTATATGAACAACCTTCCGTCGGTCTGTTCTGATGTTTCTGTGCAGATGTATGCTGATGACACTGTAGTCTATGTCCATCCATGGTAGTAATATCTCTCAAGTGGCTCACTAAAGGCTGAAACATACTCCGCGAGAAGAAAGAACAAAGTTCTCGATGACAGAGCTGCGAGAAGAAAATTACGTCATTTTGTTCTCGCAGCTCTTGTTCAGCTGTTCTTGCAGCTTGTTCTCGACACATCACCTGGGCAGAACTTTCTTCTCGCAGGTTGTCCGAGAACTATTGTGTGATTGGTCAGTCTGAAGTCAATGAGGAAAGCGAAGTGAAATCAGCTGGCGCTACTGAGTCAATTACCATGGTAACAATGCGCCGCGGTGAGGAGTTCGGCAGTTGAGTTCTCGTGAAGTATGCATTGTCCAGACCAGAAAGAACTTTGTTCTTGTTCTCGCAGCTCTGTCATCGAGAACTTTGTTCTTTCTTCTCGCGGAGTATGTTTCAGCCTTAACGCTATGGTTACTATCTCAGCTTGGTTGAAGCAATCCTGCCTTCAGTTGAACACTTCAAAAACAGTAGCAATGTTCTTCACCAAGTCCCACAGACATGTCGGTGTTGAGCCGAATGTTTTGGTTTCAGGGGAAAGGCTGCAGATTGTATCCGAATATAAATATCTGGGAGTTTTATTTGATTCAAAGTTGTCATTTACATCACATGTAAAAAGGGTCTGTAATCGAATCAAATTCAACCTCAGGAACTTTAGACACATTCGCCATCAAATGTCTATAGAGGCAGCAAAAATGTTCATGCACTCTATGATTTTCTCACACATCACTTACTGTTTACCTATTTGGTCACAAGCTGCTGTTACATCCCTGAAACCTATACAATCACTTTACAAACGAACTGTTAAAATCCTGGACAAGAAACCTTGTAGATTTCATCATTGTCCAATATTACAAAAGCACAGATTACTCAACTGGGAAAACATGGTCAAATATTCAAATCTATGTCTTGTCTATAAAATCATTCACGGTTTATCATCCCCTCCGCTCCATCAGTTTGTCAACATCCGAACAGCTGATCACAGCAGAACTAGAGCTTCAGCGAGGGGAGATTGTATTATCCCTTTTAGGGCGAGTGTATTTGGCCATACTTCTTTCTCTGTTCGTGCAGCTACTGAGTGGAACCTCACCCCCATAGCCATTAGAAATCTGAACACATATAGGTCATTTAAATTACAGTTAAAGAAATGTCTCATTGATAATCAGAGCTGTCTACATTACCATTAACCTGTTCATGTCATTGTCTCCTGTTGTCTGATTGTTGCTCTGCTGTGTTTTTATTGTATATTTTAGCTTAATAGTACTTTTTACTTTACTTTTGTTCATGTCATTGTCTGCTGTTGTCTGATTGCTGCTCTGCTGTGTTTTTATTGTATATTTTAGCTTAATAGTACTTTTTACTTTACTTACTTTTTAATAGTACGTTTTACTATAGGTATGTTGTGTTATGTAAATGTGTAACTTTATTTTCTTTTAGGGTGACTTTTACCATCGGTCTAGGGACTGCAGATGAAAAATAGCCTTCTGGCTAATTCTGGCATATTGACATTTAATGTTTGATAATATGCACTGTCCCTGTATTAAATAAAAAAAAAAATAAAAAAACCTCTTTGTGGTCAGATCATCACCAAATACATTACGCTACATCGTCTGGGCAACATGATTGTCAAAATGTAATGGCAATAGTTGTTGAGTATTTCAGTGGATTAAAGTAGTGCACGGATTGACAGGACATCTCCCTGTAGCCTAGCTGCTCTCAGGCCTCAAAACAAGCATGGATGGTGATGATATAACATGTGAGTAAAGCTGGAAGGAAAATTGTCTGGATGCATATCAAAGTCCCCGGAACAAAGCAAGCTCGTTTGGCAGACTCTGGAGCGTGTGAGGTCTTCGAAAAGCACCATGAATGAGAGAGAAATAGGCGTGAGGTGTCTATAAATGGGAGCCAAGTGTGTCAGTGAGATATTTCTGGACGGCAGTGCTTGGGCGGCGGGTCTGGGAATACAGCCATCAGTGGTGATCTGCTTGACCCACGCTTGTTATGTCTGTGTCGGGGAGAAAAGCCCAGCTGCTTTTGGGGGGAGTTAGAGAGGGTCGGGAAGTGCAATCTGTGTGGGATCTCTTTTGCCAACGGTACGAACGATAACGACATCTGTTCATGTCTACTAACCAATCAATGTCTCCCTCTTTTTGAGTCTCAAGAGCGAGACAAAGTTCAAATGCTTCTGGAATTCCAGAGTTAGTTTTCTCCTGTTGCTGTTACAATTTGAGAAATGTTTAAAACAAAATGAATGTTGCTCTGTAAAGTTATATCTTAACACAGACATCTTCTTGTATCAAAAGGTATAATTAAACAATGACAAGCCATAAAAATAGACAACTTTTATTGAGTAGTTAGATCATTGTCTTCAGCCCCAGAGCTCAAGTATGCACAGTTTAAGGTGAATTCTACAATCCAATGCTCCACATCATTATAGCAAATCATGCAGTATGACGCATGCCATCATCATTTTGCTTTCAACCTCTTCTTTGCCATCATAAACAATCAGGATGTGTTGGAAAGAATGGTGTTTAAAAAAAGCAAGCATGAGCAGCACCACTTCAATGCATAGATCTAGTCAAAACTCCATCTACTTGGACAGACATTAGCTGTTCTGAAATTTATCTGGCAAAACACTAGGGGAAAAATTGTGCTCGTTTCTTTTTTTAGTTGCTACTCTTAACTCGACACTGTTTTTTGCTTTGTTATAGTTTCAAAAATCATGCTTTTCCTCAAACTTGAACTTCGGTAAAATTGTGAAGGAGGAACTAACTCTTCCTTTGAAAAATAAACATAAACGGGATTAAAAAGTAAATCATAGTCAGACAGCACTTAAATTAAAAGAAAATGGTAGAAAATGAATATTTGAAACTAATCCAGTGTCAATAGTGTCCAAGTTGCTTCTGTGTCAACTATCAAATCCTGTGTATGCCTGCTGTAAAAAAAAAAAAAAAAAAACACAGCTAAATTAAATCCAACTCATATCAAATGTGGCCTTTTTCCAACAACAAGTACAACTCTGCAAATGTGCATTTTTTTTTGAAGACGAAGTGCAAAAAAAGTTAACCAGAATCGTAAATGAATCCCTAGCACCATCACTTGCTTTGGACCACACATGAAAAGACAAGCTTAGAGCACTTTATCATTGTAAGCAAAGTAATATTCATGGGGGGAGAGACACACAGTAAATCTAAAGAGAAAACAATAAGTTAGAAAGTAACAATGGATTTTACATGTACATATCATACAGTGATTAAGAAAAGTAAAATAAAGTCTGGTTTAACCCTGCAGAACATCATTAAAAGTAACACAGAGTAACATCTCGATGTGGGACCCTGTGTGCGTTGAGTCAGAAATGCACTTTTTTGCTCCATTGTCAACTCTTATACATTTCTTATGTTTCCATGACAAAAATACAGCTTTCCGTATCCTGGCACAAACATTCATTGTGTGATGGAGACACCTGTGTAGTTTCTAACCAGACTTCAGGCTCAGTCACGTCGAGGCCATTGGACGCAGGACATCCAGCTGGGACTCCAAGGTGACCCTCTCCTGGTGAACCACCTAAAGCCAAAAAAATAAATGAAATAAAACAACACAACCTTTTGATCACTGCACTCCTCACACCTCGGGAAGTGATGACATCGTTCGCTTTATTTGCAGAGTAATAATTCCAGTTGTAATGGGAACTCGGAAATTTCCGACTTCACTACATATTGTGGTCTATGGATCTACCGGTACCTGGCAACGGTAACGTGCTAGAGCCTAATGTTTAGTTATTTGGATGAGAAAGGTTGTCGGCGTCCATACTTTCGTGAGCAGAAGCACTGGAACACAGACAGGTCGGAACTCGGAACTACCAAGTCGGGAAATCTCCGAGTTCCGAGTATAAAGGAACGCAGCATTCAACTGAAACTGGAGCGCGACTTCGACCTCATCGTTCTCAGCAACTCGCTCTGTTCGCTGATTGGACGTTCCGAAATTTTCCTGAGCTAAAGTTGAGAAATTCACTGCAGCCCCAGACTGACTACTGAAGGGGAAATTAAATTTGAGCAGAAGTAGGTAGGCGGGCGGAGCCAGGCTATGGTGATAGGGCAAACTGAGCAAAAGGCCACAAAGTCAGTTTAATCAGCCAATTCCCCTAGTATGGATTATGGTGAGAATGCAGAATATGTACAGCGTTGACACCTGGCATCTGGTCTCTGACCTTTGTCACTGTGCACAAGCTCTTTCACAGCAGGGAGGGACCTTGCTAACTTCAGCCCACAGGGGAACATATAGACTGAACTCAGTGGAGGGTAGGGCTTTGGGGATGTGCTAAAAGAACAGCAGTGGTCAGTGCGCCCATGGCTTTAGGTGCACCAACTTGATAAAAGGGGTACATGGATATACAGCATGTTGCAGTTGGAAGAGTTTGCCATGATAGTTTAGCAGGGGACTTCAGTTGACTGCCTTAATAAGCTCTTTTGTTGCTACTATTTATTGACTTATAACATGGTTCATCCCATAAAGTATATTCATTACACCCCAAAATGTGTTGTGAAAGGTAGAATTAGCAACGTGCAAAGATTATGTTATTGGCAGTAGATGTGAGGACATAAGATTGCCGTTTGGGTCGGGGGGAGGGCTAACCCTTGTTTGAGTGCTACTGCATTACAGGAACGTTTACAAGGAAGGACACTATCATCATAAAATGTAATTGAAAAGCTGCTGGTCTGCTCATTAGATTACATGGTATTTTGCATCGAAATACGACATTTTGCCGTGAGGGCAGAGTAGAAAATGTGGAATGTCCAGAGTGTCAGAGTCAGTAAACAAGAATGAGAATGTCCCCGGTTTGTACATCAAAATACCTATGATAGCTTCCTTTTTCACAGTTAGTAGTAAATAACCAAGGTTGGATTAAAGGGCACAATATGTTTCTGAGCTGTGGCGATTTCATTTAAATATCCGCGAGCTGTCACTTAATTTTAAATGTTAACTCAACTTCAGGGAAAAAGTCAGGGTATAGCGATTCCTTTTTCCATCCCTCACTGCACCCCGGCTGCAGTTGGATGCCTGACCAGCCCTGCAGGCTCTATTTAGTGGGACAGTTGTGAATGCCAAAGGCTGCTTGGTATTTTCAACAAGGCCTGAGTCTATATAAAGACGCATGTGCCTTTCTCTGCAGAATTCCACAAATGCTTTGAGGAAGGAGCAGAATTGGAGCGAAATAAATGACTAAGCAACTTATGGGAGAAGAATGCCATTATGAAAGCTTGAAATCCAACCCCCCCCCATATTTGGACTCTCTTGAGAATGACCTGAAATTGAAAAGTGTACTCCTTTTTTCCCTGCTTTACTGTGTGTTGTAGTAAAGCTATAAATGTGCTGCATGTGAGCGTGAAGGTTTCACTCCTGTATTGGTTACGTGTGGAGAATGACAGGCATGCAGCACATGTTCCAAATGTGTGTGTGCGTGAGTCGCCGGCACATCTCCAATGCAAACAGTCCCAGCCTCTGCCATTAGTTCAGCTCTGAGTGACGGCTGGGGTGAGCAGTAGACAGTTGAGTATGGGAGCTTTTCACCAGGGCAGACCGGACCAGGGGGAGCTGTTGATGTTGCACTCATTTGAGAACGGGCAGAATTCAACCAACGTCTGACCACGCAATCAAAATTCTCTCAGCGCAGTGTTGAAGTGAACACTACTACACCAGTGGTGAAGATGTCGTGTATGAAGTCCCTTATCCTTTGATTAAACTGTGTATTTTCCCAGGCCACTTATGTAGTCCACACCCGTTCTCACATAATTGACATGCACGCACGCGCACACACACACACACACACACACACACACACACACACACACACACACACACACACACACACACACACACACACACACACACACACACACACACACACACACACACACACACACACACACACACACACACACACACACACACACACACACACACACACACACACACACACACACACACACACACACACACACACACACACACAATTCTGCTGTGTGTGTGTGTGTGTGTGTGTGTGTGTGTGTGTGTGTGTGTGTGTGTGTTTGCAGTCGCATCTACAGGTGTGTGTTGAGCTGTCAGTAACAGGACATGGGGCTGACCTTGAGTTGCTGTTGCAGCTCACTGTTGAGGCGTGTCAACACTGCGTTGCTTTCCTTGTTTTTACGGATGGCCATCTGGATCTCCCTCTTCTGTTTGGACTGCATCCTGCAAGAGAAGTTTATCCAAAAGTTTGAAATTCATTTTCTAAATAAAAGCTGTACAACTTACCTAACCAAATCCTATTCACATGTTAAGCTGACCAATATTCACTCTCCTCTATAGGTCTACTATCTTCTTAATGATGAACTATATGGCTATTTTTCTGCTAAACGTTACAAACTATGTTCACTCGCTAGATGCTAACATTGTCTGTCTCCTGTTTGGTACCAGACAGGTAGCATTCAGAGGAGGGTGTCAGGATCTTTTTCCTGTTCCGGCTAAAAAATTATGCTAATATGACCAGGAGAATGAACCGAAGCATTAAAGGTCGCAGCCCATAAAAACCAAAATGAATTTATAAGAGGCTATAAAGTTTCATAGAGCTAAGGGGGAAGTTTGGAGATGAATTTTTAGAACGACTCTTTTACGTGAACATTAAAACATTGATTAGAGTAGGCGTGAAGTGACACGTCACGTCACAAATGTTGTTTTTTTCTCTCGACTCACTCACAATTTAAGCCAGTGCTACTAGTTTGAGCTAATTCTACTCATTCATATTCACATCTACAACTAAATGATAGAAGTGGATCTAACTTTTGAGCGGGTTTGGCGGGGGTAGGAAAGGGCATGGCGGATGGAGGTGCGGCCTCTGGGTTCTGGCTCTCCGGATGGTATTTCCTGCGGACCGGCTTCTGTGGCGCCTGAGAAACTGCAGTCACGTCCTGAAGGGGAGAAAAAAAAACTATCAATATGAAGTTATAAAACAATAACCAGCATTTGCTCTCACATCTCTACATTAGCCAAACCTGTTTTGAAGCAATCGTCAAGTCTTCGGTGCTCTGACCAAACCTAGAGCGCGGACCCTGATCCTCGGCTTTCACACCGCTCTCCTCCTGCAAACACAGACAAAAAGCCAATGGCACGAGGAAGAAATTCAATATCACAAAAAAATACTTGCAAGGGCCTTATGAGCTGTAGGATTAAAGGCCAGAGTATGGTGCTGTTATGAAGTGAGGAAATGATGATATGAGGGAGCTGCTAAAGAGGCAGAATGAAATGTGCCTGCCGCCCGACCGTGGATAAATCAGCAAGCCTCCCTGCAGGGACCACGATCTGGTGCTTCCTGCCTGCTCACGGGGCAGCCATGATGGATTAACTTAGTCTTTATTGCATCTCCTTTTGCTGCATTTCAGACATTATTCTCTACTAGACATAACGCATAAAGTGTCACCACCTGCTTTCATTCAGCCCAGAGGTTAACAGTGCAAAGAGTGTGACGACAAGGCCCAGACACCAAGGTCAATTTCTTCATTTTAGAAGAAAAAGATTAGTCTTTTTGTGAACGTTGAAGACATTTCTTACCGGGCACAACATTCTGTAACTTTTCCGCACCCCATCATCATCTCCCCATCTGTTAATGTTGGAACCTAGCGAATTTGATCCACTTATTTCTACTGGGCTCCTGTCTCCATTGCGGTTGTCAGTTTGAAAATTCCTGGGACTTTCCTGATGCTTTAAACAGGCTATAGCTGCCGCTGTAAATTGCATCCGAGTTAAACTGAAAAAAACAAAACAATTTTGCCGAGCCATGCAACTGACACGCAAGCGGACGCATATAACTGACCCTGACATTCACTGCCCGGTTGGATGTGAAACACAACCACACCATGGAAACAGTTTTTTTTAAAGTACTGTATTAGTTGCTGCAGTGGCAATCAACCGCAGCGGCTCCATCAGGCAGCATGTGTGGTCACATCAACCATACAGAAGGTCACGGTTGGTTCACTGCAGCAATGTGAGGGCTGAAGAAGTACTTGTCAAATAGACCGTCGGAGGAAACTGGCTTCTTAAGAGAGGAGGGATGACTTTGACTTTGACCCAGTCTAACTCTCTGTCTGAATGTGTTTACACGTCAGGAAGGTTGAAGGCAGATGTCTCCAGCCTCTGGAGGAGACTTGCTGAGTGTGGATGGTCCTAGGACTGACAGTTATGTAGATTAAAGCTCTGCTGTGCTTTGTAAGGAATATACAAAGATGTGCCATCACTCCTGGCTGTCCGCCCAGTGTCCCCACAGCTGAGCCTGCCGTTGTCACTGGAAAGTTTGTAGTCTGGAAAAGTGAAGGTAAGTGAAGTAAAGACAAGTAGAGTTAATGGAGCATAAATGTAGCAAAGACAATTGAAGTAAAGGGAACTACTGTAAAGTAAATAGAAGGAAATGGAAGTTAAAGTGTCCAGGTGTAGCTTTTTATTTTTTGTTGATTCTAGTGCCCCCTTTGGACAAAAGCGGCAGTCTTTTTACAACTCCAGGGCCTGCAGCTGTCAGAAAGATGTTGGCATGAGTGTGCCAGTGGCACATGCAGTTGTTTAGGAACAAGTGAAAGAGAGACATCAGGATGCATTGCAATGAGGTAATGTATTTACAGTATATGTGACTGACTATGTCAGATTAGTAGCGGTTATATGACGATGGTAAAGCAAAGTAAACTTTAATTTAATAACGTTCGTAAACACAGGCTTTTCCGGTGAGCCCGCTGTATATCGAACCAGAGCAAAGGCATTGATAATAACCACTGTATATAAAACTAGCTTTCTTTTCACTGATGCTATTATATATTGCTATTTCATATCAGAGGAAAAATTAAACTGTTTCATAAACATTTAAAAGTTCCTAGTAGTCCCTTTAAGTAAAGTACAGTAAAGTGAAGGTAAGATAAGATAATGAAGTAAAGTGACAAAGATAAGTTTAGCAAAGTAAGGTTAAGAGAATAAATGAACGTAACATCGGTTTAGGTTAACACCTGCGAGGAGTTACACCTTCGCCTGTTTCTGTCAAACAATGCAAATGAACAATCACTTAAAGGTTCAGTAAGCAGAATGGTCCTTTTGGCTAACTTCCTGTCAGTTACTGCAGTTAGCAGTCCCCTCCCTCGTCCCCTCGTCACCACATTAATGCACTGCGGTCTTCAAACAGCGAGTTATCTAGCATCATCTCAGATAAGTAAGTGTGATAAAACATGATAAAAACCATCAAAACAGACATCGGGAAGGGGTTTTACCTGCTCCGCCATTGTAGGCGCATTTTTAAACATTGACCCATCTGTCGCTCTGCGCGTGCACCGGCAGTGAGACGGGTGCCGGTTTGTAGCGTTCTCTCTTCTGATTGGTTATCAGTAGTGGGATCCCCGAAAAGTTTATTTGCCAATTACATGCAGAGTGGGTGACTGAGAGATCGGCTTTATGAAACGCGCACACTATGCAAGTGATCACTGTATGAATAAAGAGCGATTTAACACTTATATTAACAGAAATAAATCGCTTACTTCACCTTTAACAGTGAACGCCTGTAGACTTTTTCAGACGTTTTTCCATTCGCCATGACTGCAAACTGAACTGCTCCCAAAGGGTTTCCTTTTAAAAAAGCTGGTATCATGTATTCAACCCCTTAACTTAAGATTGACATGTTTTATGTTGAGGAAGCTATTTTTAACTCCGCCTTCACCGCAGTTCACTTATGTCTCTCTGTAGGGGTTTTTTGGGCTGCTATGACTTTTCAGTTTGTCTTACTTAAGTGAACAATAAACATACAGGGACCACAGCCACCTTTGGGATCTTCCAATCTCATTTCTTTTAATTAAAGACTTAAGTCAAACATCCTGAGGGGAGACGGAGGGAAGGTGATACCGCACACACAGGCAAAAGGCTATGGAGAGGATGGAGAGCAGACTGGGGCTGGCCTCAAACAAATGCAAACACACATGAATGATTAGAGAGGGCCGCGCAATGAAGTCTAACTCGGTAATGGAGGAAGGATTACAGCGATCATATGACTTCCGAGATAAGAGAGGACTGATTGAGCCCAGTGTGTTTGGATAGCATCAGGGGCTGCATTGCCCTTTGACCCTAAAGAACTACATGTGATTTGTCAAAATAGGAGGCGGAGAAACGGGGGGAAAAACATGAAGACAGAGAGCCTTCAAGGCCTTCTCCCCAGCAGGATGGATGCTCAAATATATACAAAGAAGAAGGTCTTCAATGAGATTAGCCAAGAAACTTGAGTCTTGTTTATATAAAAAGCTGAGCATCTGCAATTTCAGAAATTGGAGGTTTGGGGGAAAAAAAAGAAGCATGTTTCATATTTCTGCATTACCGTTTTATATTTGTTATGATTTTTGGTAAGTACTGAGGCATGTATACCTGACCATAAGAGTGATTAGATCAAATAAGTTAGGTGACATAAATCTGTAGTTTTTTTATGACATCAGTGCGCAACTGTATTTATTTGTTGATTGTTTGGGAAGTAAGTGAAAGACAGATCGCATGGCAATGAATGTATTTATATGTAACTATGTGTATGATTGATAATTGTACTGTGACAATGGTGAAGCAAAGTCAACTTTTAACTAGTACCATTCATAAACAGGCTTTTCCGGTCTGCCTGCCGTTAATCGTTTTGTCTAAGTTCCCGGGAGATCGGAACCGTGCAAAGGAATTAATAATAATAACTATATAAAAATGGTGTTGTTTTCGCTGATGGTTTTCCTTTGCTGTTACAGGTCATTTATGATCATCAGAGGAACAATTTTGACCGTTTCACTAACTTTTAAAAGTTCCTCGGAGGATGTTTGAACATGAAATTGTATGATCATATTGTGTAAAAAGGATACAAGCACACAGTACACACAAATGAAATCATATTAAAAAAGTGCCAGTGAAGGCACATGAGGTTGAGAAGAGAAGGAGGTTAGAGAGGTTGAGACTAAATCAGCGGCACATCAGTCCGGCCATAAATAAATGCTTGATGTATTCCTTTGATGCGCGCCGCTCTCATACTCTTGGAGTACAGCCGCGTGTTGACACAGACGCTTGTGGATTTGACAAACACGACCCCAGTGACACATTTACGGCAAAAACGTCTGAGATGGAAGAAAGTGGAAAATAGGGGAGAGAAAAACGCTGACAACCTGGGGATGGAATTTCTTTATTTTTTTTTTAAGTTTGCCTTGTTTTTCACTATAGCAGACATAAAAAAAAACGCTCACCTCTTCTCTAAAGTGACTGAAGTCGGCAAAGTTTGGCTGCTGCACTTTCTTCTGGGGAGTTTTCTCTGGGACGTTGATAAAGTGAGACACCTGGCAGGCGAGAGAGAGAGATTGTAGGCACTGAATAATTGATGAGACATTTTGTACAGTTCAGAAGAACAACAGAAAGGCTTTGATCACTTGATATCAGAGCTCATTAGCGCGGATGAACCCCCGCCAAAATAAAAGCAGGCTTACCTGTGAGGTTAATGGTCTGGGAGGAAGGGCTGGAGGAGGTGGCAGCCATCCACCTTTTACCCCTGAAAGACAGACACTATATCAAGCAGCTATAAACTACCGTGGCTTACCCTCTATTCTCCTCCCAGGAGTCACATTTCACTTCCATTTGAACACATATATATTGTATAACACACCCATATTTTCTCAATCAGACACCGACTCTCACGAAAACTGAACAATAAAACCCACCTATCTCCATTTCCCCTTTTTGTTCCCCCATGAAAAGGAGAACCAATATAAACAGACTACACAATATAACCGGGTTGCAGAAAGCTCCGTAGCTCTAGGCAGCTAATGCTTTGAGCCTGTGTTGTGAGAAGCAGTGTGGGTAGATGTGGACTGGGGGGGTACCTGGAGCGCCCTGCTGGAAGAGCTTGTTGAGGTCTAGCGAGGAGGCCCTGGAGTGGGTCTTCTGGGGTCGAGGAGGAGGGGTCGGGGGCTCTTCGGCTTTCTTCATGGCATCTTCAATGGAAGTGCTGGAGTAGGATCTGCAGGTGAGGTCACATAGCAGGAGTTATAGAGTATGTTATATATAATAAGTAAACGAGCAAAGCAGGAGCTCAGAAATATATGAATTGTAACCCAGTTTTAGTGTGTGCAGTGTCACCTGGGTCTAGTTTTCGTTCTCATCTGTGGGTCCAGGTCGTGAGGCGGCTCTGTGAGGAATGCTACGTTAAAAAGGAAGAAAAAGGTGTGTCAGATTGTTGACTCTTGGTTGACTTGTTATAAATGAGAAGCAGCTACTTCCCTGTGGTACCACATAATTCAATTGCGTGTGTAAAGTTGATCAATAAAGCATATATTTTCGATGTAATTTTTTCTGATTTATTTGATTACAAAAATATACAAAACAATTCTATGTTAACAGAAAAGTATGTAAGTAGTTTCTGAAGAGTCAAGTCTATATTTAGTTTATATTATGAAAATCGCTATTGAACTGTTTTCAGCAAATGTGACAAAGAAAAAGTGAAATTACTGAGAGTAGCGTGATATGTTAACTAATTCACAGGTGTTAGCTTTTGTTCTCCCACGCTTTAAAAAAGGGCTTGAGTATCACCTGGCCTCCGGGGGAAAGCCAGCTGCAGAGTCTGTTTGTCCTGAGATGTTTTGACCCTCTTCACACCTACATCTGTAGACACAGGAACACACAGGTAAAGATGCACTCCAAAATCACCCCAAAAAAGTGTTTACTCTTTACTGATTTAAATTTGTCTCCATTGTTTTTTGTTCTAGTGTGATGGGATGATAGGTAAGGCATTTCTGTGCTCTTTTATTGTATGCCTGGTTAGGGGGCGTGGGGTGGTGGGTATGTTGTGTTATTTTTTAAATTATTAAGTGGCTTATTAACAACTTTTTTCTGCTTTGTAAAACGCTCTATTTACCTTGTTTACACGAGTCCTCGTTCAGCTCTTGTTTGGTTGTGGGCAGGCTGGGCTGGAGCCTCTCTATAACGCTCCGGTCCTAAAGAAGAAGAATCTGCTTTAACATAAATGGCATCAACACGATATCACTGCCTGCACGGACTGAAATAAACCCTGCGCTCCAATCCCCATACGTTCTGCTATTTAGTATGGTAGAAATTAAATTTGGGATGTCCCAATTCTTGGGTTTTTAGTGTTGAAATCAGCATGCTATTTGGGCAATTCTGGCCCACAATCCTGTGCGCATCGGAAGTGACGTCACATCAACGGAGCCTCCGTATCGCTTCGTATGAAAACAACCGGGGATGCAACGGATATAAAAGCGAGAGGCAAGATCAAGGCGCAATGTTATGATGAAATAAATAAGCAAAAGTATGTCCCAATTGTATGCCTACTGCATGCTAACTGGATTATTTTTATGGTCAGATGTAGTATGTAGGATAGAAAAAAGAGTAAGTATGCGATTTGGAACGTAGGGAAAAAGTGCAGTGCATTTTAAGGAAGTCCAAGTTCAAAGCTCAACATGTTGACTGTTGGTGCAGCTTCATGTTTAGCTTGTTAGTGCCCCCTACAGGCACCAGAGAGGCACTTCACAACATTTTTTTATTTTATTTTTAGAAACTGGCACCAGGGTATATCTAAGGATTTGGTTTACCATCTGGCCGTGCCTCAGTCCAGTATCCACAAATACAATGAGAGGGTCTGCACTCTGCAAAAAAAAAAAAAGAAGCAGCACATGTTTATAGAGTTTAATTCTGTAGTGGGACATACAGTGCCCTCCAAAAGTATTGGAACAGTGAGGCCAATTCCTTTATTTTTGCTGTAGACTGGAAACATTTGGGTTTGACACACCGAAATAGGAATATGAGACAATAGATCAAAATTTCAGCTTTCATTTCCAGGTATTAATATCTGGATCTGATACACAACTAACTTAGAAGATAGCATTATTTGTAAAGGAACACCACATTTTTAGGTGAGTATTGGAACAGATAAGACTTAAAATAAATGAAAGTGAATAAAACGTAATATTTTGTCGCAAATCCTTTGCTGCATTCGTCTTTTGTTGTCAAACCCAAATGTTTCCAGTCTTCAGTGAAAATAAAGGAATTGCCCTCACCGTTCCAATACCTTTGGAGGGGACTGTATATGTTTTGTAACTTTCAGGCTAGCAGCTCTTTTTCTCTGACCTCAGGAGTATCTGGGACGTCCTCTACCTGCTGCATGAAGCCTGGAGTCAGGCTGGGAGGCAGGCTCTCTGGCAGAGGGTAGCCGTTCTTACGCGCCACAATCAAGTGAAAGGCTGTGCAGAACTCTGGGAAAGTGAGCGCTCCGTCTCTGTCCACATCACTCAACTCCCTGAAAGATAAAATGGAGGGAGAATGGAGGTGTGCAAATCATATCTCGAACAATAACCCTGGTTGTAACTTTTAGGTTTATCACTAATGAGGATTTCAATCAATCAATCAATCTAACTTGAGGCCACACAGAAAGGAAAAAAAGGAAAAACTTTAACTATTTTGATAATGCTTTTATTTTGGTGGGTCATTTCCTGATTTCTTTTTGAATGATTTTAATATGTTTTAGTAAAAAGTACAATTACATAATTAGTATTTTCTCTATAACTTGTGCCAGGTTCCATAATCTAGCTCACATTATTGGTAATAACGCGCAAATTATTCTGAAAATTACAGAGCAGAGCAGTAAAACAAGTATTTAGTTACACTATTTTAGCCTATTGATCTTGACACTGCATAATCATATGGCATACAAGCTTACTGAAAACCTAAACATGGCTTTAATATTAAAGGAATAGTTTGACATTTTGGCAAGAAAGCAAACAAACAGAGTATTCACCAGAAACCAATCCTTTAACATCTTATTCACTCATTTATATTTTAACACAGATGACAAGGTTTTATTTTCCAGTAAAATGTTCTTGTAATGGGTCACTGTCTTTGTCGCAGTGAATATAAATAGCCTTTTTCGGTTTGAGTAAGAGCAGACAGTTAAAGGTCAGCGAGGCTTTTTGGGCATGCATCTGTGGGCATGCTGAGCCTACTGGCTGACCCCAGATCAGCACAAGGACAACACAACAGCACTGTGTGACTAAGCACTTACCAAATGTGGGAAAGCTCTGGGATCGGGAGCTTGGATTTTGTGAAGAAATTCTTTGCAATGGTCCCTAGAAAAAGAGTCACAAAGAAATTACATAGTTACATATTGATTTAAAAAAAAAGTTCATGTAAAAATAGAGGGTAAGGAGGGGGGGTGTGAGGACGGGGCATACCCAGGATGAGAGACCCAAGGTCGGGCTGCAGGCTCTTGAACTGGTTGGTGTAATACTCCAGCTGTTCCTCTGTGATCCTCCAGGGGTCATCGTCAGAGTAGTCCACCACACCCTGCTGCTCCAGCCTCTCTGTGGAGGGAGCCTGGGAACATTCACACAAAACCACACATAGGCAAAAAACTATAGTGTTTTTCAAGCACTGGTCAATTTTGAGATTTTTGTCTATGTAGTTTCCATAACATGTCTTCTCTCTCATACTAGTATGAATTTTAAAAAATCCACAATATACATTTAGATGTTTATTTTCCTAAACCCAGTTTGTTTGTATATTTCTCCTATACAACCGTCTTTTACCCGCAATTATCTAAAAAATTCTTAGCTTCTACAGCACTTATATCAACTAAACTTTCTGTAGTCATTCTTAGCACTTTTCCGAAGGCTATTAAATACATGCCGGTAAAGGCATTTTAAAGTCCTGTAGGCCTTAAAAGCATGTTTTGATTTACAGTAGAAAATGAAATAATTTTATAATACAGAAATGAATTGTTTAAATGTAGAAAAAAAAAGCTTGTTTTTACCCGAGCCATGGTGGGATGCTCCACGGTGGCTTTGTTCCCGTAGTGGCCGGGAGAGGAGTGCTGGTCTGGCTGTACGATGGGCCGCGAGGAGTGTTTGCTTTCATAGACTAGAGGACAGGAGGAATAAAACAGTGTTCAGGTGGAGAAGCCAGCCAGAGATGAACACACAATGATTTCCCAGAGATGACACCCCTCACAACTGAGATCTGACAGGTTTGCAGATCAAAAGGACCAGGAGGGAGTAAAGAGAGGAGAAAATAATATCAGAGCTGAACAGGTGTCAGCGACGCCGTAAAACCTCCACTTTTTTCAATCCAATTCATGTGTAATTCATGAAAGATATGCCGCAGAATTTCAGTTACCTGCAGCAGCGATTATCAAGGAAAGTGTGGTCCAAACATACTGAAGAAAAAATGAGCTTACCCATGACAAAGGCATTAAGAAAAACTATATAAAAATAGCATTCTTTGCACTGATGGTCTCATTTGC
Organism: Ammodytes marinus; assembly: GCF_949987685.1. Classification (NCBI taxonomy): domain Eukaryota; kingdom Metazoa; phylum Chordata; class Actinopteri; order Uranoscopiformes; family Ammodytidae; genus Ammodytes; species Ammodytes marinus. Next base: position 28,606,880 of record NC_137212.1, read on the forward strand.
TGTAACATGTCTTTTATGATCATCAGAGGAAAAATTAGACTGTTTTATTATTATATTTAATATTTAAAAGTTCCTCGTAGCACCTTTAAATCCAACCTTTTTTCATTCCTCCGGCCTGGGCAACGTGCCTTTAAAAACAAAGTCATGAGGTCTATTTGCTGTGGCGGAAGTGGAAACTGTATTACCGCTCTGTGCTTCGGCTCCATTCCTCTGCTTGGCGTAGGTTGGGTAGCTGCGGTAGGTCAGTGGAGAGCCAGGTGGTGAAGTGCATGGTGATCGTGGCGGGGACCGAGGCTCCTTCAGGGAACAGAATAAATGGAGCATAGCGTTAGATCAGGCAGGATACGGAGTCAAGCCGGCTGTCAAACTCGGCACGTCAGCTGACAGCCAGTTTCCGCTTCTAGCATCCCATTGGCCATCCACTCAAAGTGGCGCCTTATTTAAGCTGCTCTAGCCTGCCTACTGGTGCTGCTTCCTCTGCAAGCTCTTGCTACCCACCTCCACCTCCACCCCACCACCTCCTTGTTTACTGTATTTGTCTATCAATGTCATTTCTGTTGTCATTGACACTTGTTCTGTTCTGAACCTTAGGGGTCCTTGCTGCAGATCTCGACACCTTTCGGAATTCCGTGTTGCTCATGGAGGACAGAGGGATGGCTCTCTCTGCCTTAAAGCTTTCCACGTGTGGAGGGTGTGGAGAACCCAGATCAGAACCATACCGCCAAATATAATTACTGCAAAGTATTCTGCTGATTGAAATAAACTTCTATTTTGACTAAAGTATTCCTGACAATATTTCTGATAATACCCCTCTGTGTATTTAGTCCTAGAACAGATTTGACAAGTTGCTGGAAACTGGGTTATGCACTTTTTTTTAGCCGCACTTTAATGTTAGGGGTGATCTAAAGTCACACTGTCATGTAACTGACCTGGAACTGATCTGCTATTCCAAGCTCACGTTCTACCTTTTTTTCCAAAGACTACATATTTCTGGCATGTTTCAGGAGCTGACAGTTTGGATGCAGACAGGAAATGTGTGGAGAGAGAGAGAGAGAGAGAGAGAGAGAGAGAGGTAAAAGGACACACAACTAAAGTCCCTGGCCAGTGCTGTTTTATTTGCGGTGGTGCATATCTTTACCACCAGAAAGCCCCTGTATGTTCCAGTTTTAATAGGTTAAAATAAATTTGACAGACTTAATGCTGCAATCCACTGGCAATGATTTTTTAAATTTTTGGGGGTTTAATTGTATGCCCTATAGAGAGAGAGGAGAGATGAAAATAAAATAAAAGAAGGGAGGAGAGACGGGTAAGGCCAGGATGAAACAAAGACTTCTGACTTCAACCAGGGACATTGGGATTCCAGGTGGGCGACTAAAAGATTAATTTGTAATGTGCCTCTAATGTAAGTGATGGGGGGGGGGGGGATCCACAGTCTATATTATGGTGTGTGTCTGGAGATACCCTCTGGTCTGGTATCTTGAAGGAGGCTTGTCGTTTACCCACTAATCTCTCTAATCAACAACAAGGCCTTTCTGCTCTGGTGCTTACAGCTGACTGGAATGTGTTAGCTCAGTGCACCGTCCTATAGGTCAACTTTCAACATGTCCTCCCAGTATAGCAGCCACTCTCAATAGCTATCCATGCTTAAAATGTTAAATAAAATCAGTTGATTATTATTTATACTTAACTAAACAATTATTTTTTTGTGTTATATCTCTTTCAGAAAAGTTTGAATAACTATGCAAATTTGGCAAAATGGAACTAATGATTTTGTGTACCGTTGCATCTTTTTAAAAACCCAAAATGTAGATGTTGGATGAGGCCAGAGTTCAAATACTCATTTCATTTTTACAACGTGTTAGTGTCCAACGTTTTTACTGAACACAGTTTTGATACAGCCCTTAATAGGAATGCATTTTCTGCATGTTTTTAAGAACACATGGTACCATTATTCAGACAATTAAAAACATATTAACCTTCTGTGACAACATTCAGAATAGTGCAAGAATGATTATGGAAAGTTAAGTTGATACCATAGAAGTTGAGATTTTTGGTTTGGAGATAATGGCCATTAAAAGATGTTTGTCTAGAGAAATATACATACACAAGCAGACAATATACGGTAAATCAAACATGCCTAAATGCCTGACCTTTAATTTATAACAGTATGTGCCAAAAATCTCAACGTTGAAAAGTGCTTGAAAAAAACAAACATTTCGCTTGCAGTGTCTCGCCTTGAATCTAACACGCTAGGGATGTTTTTTGGGGCCAGCAGGAGAGCCAGAAGTGGACACATTACTCATTCCATGCCTAGCTTACCTTCTTGTCTACGCTGGCCTCCAGGTGTCTGAAGGCGCTCCTGTCTGCTGGGGACCAGGAGGCGGTAGCATGCGCCGTCCCACTCTGAGCCCCCTGAGCCTCTATGCTGCTGGGGGGGACGGCTGGGTATCGCGTCTCTGGTTCATTCTTCAGCCCAACAAATCTGGGCAGAGGTAGATCTAAAAGGGGAGACAGGGAGACTTTATTTATTTATTTTTTACAATTCTTGTTTACCATAAGATAATAATATTTTTTTTTTGCTGTTCTTTTTCCTCTTTACATTGGAAATATGTCACACACACCACTATTTAAATATCACATATTATGCTCATTTTCAGGTACAAAATTGTCCTTTGGCTTTCTACAAAAAAAAATGTATTTCATGGTGTAGTGTTCCAAAAAAGAAATAAAAATGATTTCTAAAAGTGCCATTGCTAAGTCTCCTCTTTTCAGCCTCTGTCTGAAATGGTCCGTTTTAAAGCCTGCATTTCTCTTTAAGCTCCGCCTTCCACAAAGCCTCAGTGTATTTTAGGTCACAACAGACTCACCCTGGCTGCAACTGAGACGGTGTAGCATGTAAACATGGAGCCGTCTCTGCTGATATGTAGATATCTCCAGAGGGTCGGCCTCATTCTTACTCCTGAACAGCCCCAATCATTTAAAAGTCCTTCTTCGTGAACACACAGTTTGCTTATCTCAGTATCACCACCATGTTAATTAACAGTGGAATACCGCCATGACACAACCAGGGCATGATGTTACTTAATCAAATTGTGTAAATGAGTCAAACATGAGTTTCACGTCATAACGAAATCATGTTATAATTTGGTACTGATGGGCCTTTTCTTTTCCTGGCCTGGCAGCAACATGCCACTGTAATGTAATGTAACATGTCATTACAAAAACGCTGTCCACACAGTATCAGAGCAGCTCACACTGCTCCTGCTTCACATCAGCATTCAGCTCCTATTTTACCTGACACGGAAACTAAAAGTTCAATAAAGTACTTGCCTGTGTTAGGTATATAAGGCAACTTCTTTCGGGTCATTTGAGATGTAACAGGAGGTGTCTTTCCTTATCACTCTAATAATAATAATAATACAGCTACCATGGAAACCACCAGTTCCGGTTCAGTGACTTGATGTCGCGCCCCTTGATTCACTCAAGGCATCATGGGAGGCTAGGTATAGGACGGATAGACTCGTATAAAAAAGGAAGATATGTTTAGTCTGGTCTGATGGTGAGCTTCATGTACCAAAACATATTTGACACAATCTAGAAATAGACTGAGGGAATGAATCAAGATCAAGCTCCTTCAAAACGTGTCTCGTGCCGAGGTGAGTCACTCCTGAACCCGACAGTATAACACTCTGCATACTGCATCTAATAATCCTTTAGAACCGTCACGTGCTGCTGTGCATACCAACAAAAAAAATAAACAAGATTTTCCCCTGTGGTTCGGGGGTGTGACTGATTGTGTGCTCTTGTAATAAGGGCAAACCCACTTAGCCCTTTCCACGCGACTCCCCTTTCATCCAGATTAGAGCAAATCCTGCCATGTTTAAGATAATCTCCTGATCCCCTTTTGCTCTCCTAAGACGCCTCAGCAGTAGCAGCAGCAGTATACTAGCGCTAGCAGCAGAAAACACTTACTGGCCGTGACACTCTCCAGGTGGAGCGGCAGACCGGACTGTGCGGCAGCCAGCAGCTTCAGGGCCACGAAGAACTGAGGAGTGCCAAAGTAGCCCAGACGCTTGGCTCCACACACCTCCGTCACCTTGAGAAAGACAGAACCATTAGAGTCAAATTTGCATAAATATTTGTCATCACATTGCACATTTCAATTGAACTTATCTTCTTTTTACTTTCTATTCTATTTTATACATACTGTTTTATATGTGCACTACTTAGTATTTAGAATTCATCTTATGTAAATATTGTTTATGTTTATCTTGTTTATCTATATTTTTATTTTATCGTTCCAACTGCATTGTGGGGCAGAGTTAAACACCATTTTGATTCTGATGTATGTCTTGCATATATCAGAAATGACAATAAAAGACTTTGACTTTGAAATTTTAACATTATGTTGCCATGAAAAAAAAATCCCATCACACTGCCATACTGCCTTCAGTGCCCCCCCCCCCCCCACCCCCAATTTTCAGAAACCTAAATCTATCTTGGACCTATGTGATTATTCTACAGGATGCTGAAGATAATGTGTACAGTGCAAAATGACGGGCTCTACTAACAAAGTAAGAAACAGTGTATAAAGGGATAAGCAGCACACAGTGGGATTTGTTCATCCACGACTCATTTCGATTAGAGGTACAAAGAGTGCTTTGGTGGGAGCAAGGAAGATTAAGGATTATGTGGGGGGGGGGGGGAAATCCCTAAATAATATATAACTGAAATACATTTTCTTTTGGAAGGAAAAAAGAATCCAAACAGAGGAGGTTGTTCACTTTTCATAACTGATTTTACATGAACATAAACTCTCTGTGTGAAATCGAAGAACGTGAGTCTCTTAAATACAACGGCGAGATGAAGCAACTTTTAATAAACGCAATTCTGATCCATCAAACCGGCCTTTTGCTGACCAGTGATTCAATAACCCTCAAACTGCAACTAGTTTTTTATTACATTACGAGAAAGCCAGGAAACACACACACACACACACACACACACACACACACGCCCAAAACAACACATATTGCTTCATTGAAAAAGCCATATGGCCACAGCTTGACAGAGAGGTCCGGTGGACTGTTTGAGGTGACTGCCTGATCACAAAACATCCAATTGAGAGAAGCTTATATGCTCTTCTTATGGCAACAATGGATTAACTTTTTTTTTCTTTCTATTACCACACCAACAAAGAAAAAGTAAAGATAATTTGCTGGTATGTGTTTATGAAATATGAGTGACAGGAGTGCAGTTAATACCCACTGTCTAATGAGGTTGAAGGGCGGGTGGAAGCGCATGTCACCTCGCCTTACGATGAGACATTATCATTATTTCTGCTTGACCTGCATTGTATTCAGTCAACAGCTCTCTCACAGGGAGATAAGATCTAAAACAAGTAGAGGCCGGTGGGAGGATGGGCACACAGTGGGGGTGGGGAGGGGGGAGTGGGGGGGGGGGGGGGTCAGGTCCACTGTGCTGGTCAGCCTAATGATGAGATTATTTCAGAAAGGGCCTTGGAGGAAGCAGCCAGCCAGGTCAAATCAATTGCCCAAGAAGGGGGGTGGGTGGGGGGGGGGGGGGGGGGGGAAGAGTTATTTAAGGTAGATGGAAAAATGCCAAAAACATTTCAGCCCACAGATTGTATCAATCAAATGCCCAGTTTACGGCGTGAATGAGAACATGAAGTTTGCATATGTTCTGTGTCAATATGGTAGACATGACACACATGAGCAAGTGATTTGTCATTATTATTTTTTAATTGTCAGCAGATGTTCTTTTTGAGCGCATCCGCTTAAACTACAGTATGACATCATGTATTACTAATATGCAAAATACCAAATAAGCCACAAGCAAATATCTCATGTTAAAGAATCATTGTTGGCGAATGAAAACGAGCCTTTTCTCATGAGCTGATGCTGAGTGTGTATTGTGTACCAAGTTAACCTTGTCTAGCGTGTTAAAGGTGAAGTGAGCGGTTTATTTGTGTTAATATATATGTGTTATATCACTCCATATTCCTACAGCAATCACTTCAACAGAGTGCGGACGTCATATCACAGGTCTCCAAGTCATTCTGATTTGCAGTAATAGCCCAATTAAAATGTTGTAGTATCCCGATTTTTTATCCAAATCAGAAGAAAGAACACTACAAACCGTCACTCGTCTCACTCATATATACTATATACACTCCATGGTCTCACTGCCGGTGCACGCCAGAGCAACAGATGAGTGAATGTGAATGCGCCTACAATGGCGGAGCAGGTAAAAATCCTTCCCAATGTCTGTTTTGATGGTTTTTATCATGTTTGATCCGGTTTTATCACACTTATGGATCCGAGATGATGCTAGATAACTTGCTGCTTGAAGACCGCAATGCATTAATGTGGTGACGTAGGGAGGGGCGAGGGGACTGCTAACTGCAGTAACTGACAGGAAGTTAGCTAAAAGAACCATTCCGCTTACAGCTCCTTTAACATGCGAACATCTGTTGGTTAGCACTAAACCCAATGTGCAGCTGTGGCTGGTATTAATGAGTATTGAGTATTTAGTAGCAACCAAAGTAGTAAACAAAAGTCTATTCAAGTTTTGGAGAGTACCACCGAGTATAAGTACCACTGAGTATGTGAAATAAGGGTTAGGGTTAAAGGGAGGTGCATGAAATCTGATAAATAGCCTCAAGTGATGTCTTACGAGTCATCGTCGGTTGGGTCTGATGACAACACGTTTGAAAATGTATCAAATCTCTGAGGGTGCGCTGTTGGAAAGAAAGGTTACCAGATCTTGCTAGCAGCTCCAGGCTAAAGTAGATACTATCATGACATACCTGAATGAATCTCAAACTAACTGTGGGCAGTCACCTTGCATTGTGGGTAATTCAGACACCGGGCTTTGACAAGAGAAAACTCAACTGCCTTATGTGTATATATAGTGGGTGTCTGTTGCAGACAGACAACAACCTAACCACATCACTTAATAGTGTGGAAAGACTTGAGGCAGTGGTGGATGATCTTAAGTAACCAACTTCTTGTCCTTGTAGGCCATCCTAGCTTCTATAAATTCTCTGACATTGCAATCTAGAGCTTTCACCACTAGATGACGCCAAAATACACTTTATTACACACTGCACCTTTAATGTCTGTACCAAATAACTTCTTATACTTTTGAGTATTATTATAAATATTTTAGTATGGACCAAAATAGTGAACCAACATTGCAAATGCTTCGCCGCTAGCAAAAAAGAAAAGAAAAGAGGAATTGATTTAACCAAGAACAAGGTCCCTCATTGGGCACACTTCAACGAATATTGAAGCCAACATGTGACACTACCACTTCTAAATGTGACGGCACCAGGATGGCTGAGTTCCGGAAAGGTATGTCCTAAACAAGCACACACCTTATCCCACCGGACAGGTTCTACAGCCAAGTCTACCAAGCATGACGGGTAACTAGACCTGTCTCTATAGTCAACGCATACCAGACAACTCAAGCAGAGGCACTCATGAAATTTCAAAGACTACATTTATGTTCCTGCTGACACAGGGGGTCAGCATCCCTGCTAAACAATCCTTCCACTATGTGCTCCACTTGGCTCCACTATCTGTTATCTTGTTCACATGACAAAACCTCCATGTAATCAGCATAACAAGCGACTAAAGGGCAGAGTGGGGAAGCTGGGGGACCGCTGGCTTCACACACAATGTCACATCAGCCCGGAAGCAGTGTCATGCTTTAACTACTTATCTCCTGTAAACACATCAGGGCTAGACATAGATACCCCCTTCCTGTGTAAATCTGCTCAATCTAGGTGAATCATCATGACTCAACAGATACACATTCTCCCCTATACATCAATGATGGAAAATTCTCCTTGGTTTTGACCAAACAACTTAAACCATTACAAAACTAGTGTGCCATGATGATATGTCCTGGAGGAAATAAGCCATTTACTGTTCTCTGATACAGTTTGACATAACGACCCGGCCGGGCGTCAGCAGCAAGAGTTCCAGGAGTGATCCAGCAGGCATCCTGCATCAAGGCCCACACACTGCTCAGAGGGCTGTGTGTCAATCACCCCAGTGAGGTGGCCAAGCTCCAGGGCCGGACAGGAAGGAAGCAGCTAGCTCAGTGCCAAACTTCCTGACACCCACGCAGAGACACACAATGGGCTGCCTGACCCTCCCTCCCCCCCACCCCCCACCCTCCACGGGACTGTGTGTGGGCCGCCAATGGAGGAGGAGGCAACCTGCTGTGTTCATCCGAGCTGGAAAAAAATATGTTTATAATATCTCTGTGATGGGTCAGCAAAACTACTCTGACGTAGGTCTAGAGAGACAAAAAGAGAGTTGCCCCTGCTAATGTGTTTTCACTGTCAAGGACGAACGGTGACATCCACTGAGAATAACTGATCAAAAAGAGATTTCTGTTGATGAGATGGTGAAGAAGAATAGAGGAGGCGTAGTGTTAGATGTTGTTGTTTTCCCAGGATTGAATTGGACTATTTTACATTTTGGGGTTTGTATGACAAGGTTTAAAAAAAAATTAAATTACTGAAACTTGAAGGGTCAAGCTAGCTAGAACAATGTATTAGCTCAACTAAATGATGTATATAGGCCTACCTCCACTTTTCAAATAGTGCATATTAGTTTTGGATATGAAGTTGTATTGTTCTTCCTGCTCAAGGCAACCATTGGCTCCCATTCATTTCTGTTCAACTATATAACTCAATTAGCAGACGTGTTGAAAGTCGCATGGCTTGTGTAATCCATCACAGTGGATTCATGATATCAATGTATTCAATGCTAAAACTAAGTGCAATAGTAGCAGAACAGGAGAAAAGTCAAGAAAGCCATAAGCTCCCCCTGTTAATGTCCATTATAAAGCAATATCTTGCTAAACAAAAACATATATTGGTCATACCAGACCTAGTAAAGAGTTTACTGAACTGAGCAAAGGTGCATTTTACTGCTTGTGAATTGACCACTTCTTATGAAAGAGTTAGACTGTTACACCGTCTCTCTTTAACGTTCTCTGTGAGTCTGCTGTTAGATTTCCTCTTGGTTTGAATGAATGTTATCTTCCCAATTATCGTCACAGATTTGGACCATGATCAATAGACTATTTCAATAATTCATCATGGTCTTAGCATCTAAACTGTGAAGACTTCCTAAAGTTTTAAATAACTGCAGTAGTAGCTTTATTTTCTTAAGATTTTAGAGGGGTCGGTCAGACAGAACTATGACCCTGAATGTGTCTCACATTTGGGCTCAGACCTTTTCTATTTCCCAATGCTATACAGACAAAACGATCAGTGGGTCAAGAGAGAAGTAAATACACAGCTTAATCAATATGAATACAAATGAATTGTTCGCTGTGATGTGGTTATATGATCATCATTAGTGATTATATTCACTATTATAAATCACTGGTCCTTCAAACACAGAAAGACGTCTCAGACCTGAATGGCACCAACTTTTATCGCAACCTTGAAACAATGAACTCATACTGCCTACAGTAGCTACTAAACTATCTCAATACAACATGGGCAAAGAGAGATTTACGATGTGCACAACAACTAGCTCACGTCATGTACCCCTGACATTCCTGTCTTTAATTGAACTCTTCCAACTTAAAGCCTCACCCTGAACCTGACTGTATTCAAATATGCTCAATCAACACACACAATACTGCAGTGGATGGACACAGACACAGTTAGAGCTAATGCAGTTATTGTGGAGGGGGGGACTTGCTTCCTGTGTGACAGAGGGGTAAAAGAAAGGAGGTGTGTAAAACCTCTGACACACACACACACACACACACACACACACACACACACACACACACACACACACACACACACACACACACACACACACACACACACACACACACACACACACACACACACACACACACACACACACACACACACACACACACACACACACACACACACACACACACACACACACACATCATGGCTCGTACCACACTGGAGAGCCTGTCTCTTGCAGATCTCAGCAGCCTCGGCCCCTTCACACATGACAACATGTGATGAGCAAAGCAGCATGCAGGCGCAGATGTGATGTGTGAATGTGTGCGATGATGCGGTCGGACGTGCACTCACTTTATGCAGGGATTCCGGGGGCAGCTGAGACGCCTTGAACAGCTCCGCCACTTTGACAGAGGACAGCTTCCCTGAGGTGTCAGCTTGACACAGGCTGTGGAGACCTGAGTAATACCGCTGCTCGCGCTCATTCAGGGGGATGAAACTCCCTGCGGACACCGCCGCCGCCGCCGCCACACCGGATTCCTGATCCATAGCCTCCCCGCCCGCTGACGCATGGAGCAGCAGCGCTACAAGCAAACAGATCGATGTTGCATCCTGCTACGGACAACACAGGCTCCTGGTTCAAGTCGGAAGAGGCTCTTTTTTTTTTTTCTTTTTTTTGGCAGGAGGAGGGCGGGTTCACCTTACGACAACAGTGTGTGGTTCCTCCTCGTTAGAATTAGACAGGCTGACTGCGCGCTTCAGGCTCATCCACCGGTCCACTCCCACTGCCTATTATGGCTGATTGTAGCAGTGTCGGGCTTGAGCCTGGGCGGGGCGCTAGAGCACAGGAAGAAGAGGGAGAGGCATTGTCTGGGGATTAGTAAAGTGACTGCTTTGTTTCACCGTACCACCCCATAATGAAGGAATAGGCTACATAACTTGTATATATAGGCCTATAGAGATTATAATATGTAGATTTTTATTTATTCAAGTGCTGCACGATTTGATTATGTCCTTTAACATAGCCTTATGTACGCATAAATCGGGGGTGAGGCTGGAATATCAGCACACTTATAAGGACAAAAAAAAACATTTTCAAGGTGAAAGCAATGAAATCTGGGAATGAACCCTACAGGAAGTCAATGTATTTTGGCCTTTTAACAAAATTGATGATGCTCAAGTTCTATTCTCTAAATTCTAATGTCTCTTCACGCCCTGGAAAAAAAAATACAGTGTTAAAACACAGCCTAGACTCTGTAAAGGGGCATTTTGCTCGTCATTCCCCTCTCTGCACTATAAATAAAGCATAGAAAATGCAAAAAAAAAATATTTAAAATTGCTCAGGAGGTATGATTCCATGTTAGTTGTTTCTTGAACTGTACAAATTGATATTCTTTTTAATTAGATAAAGTATTTAAAAAATGTTACCCTTGTCAGTAGTTGTGGAAAGTAACTTTTTACAGTAATTCAAGTAGCGCATTTCACTAGGATTTTGAGGTAGCCTACTTGAACTTGACTTGTGTATTTCAATTTCATGTCACTTTATACCTCTAAGTTTAGGAAATATAATGAATTGTAGCATCATTACAGATGAACTGTTGCTAGATGAAATACCTAACCGTATAAAGTGACATCTTAAAATGCTGCTTCCATACTGAGACACACGCCCCTGTCAGTTTAACACTGTACTGGTAAAACACTGTTACTGACAGGGGCCATTCTACTGCCCAATGAGAATTTAACTTTTTACACTTTAACTCCATCTTGCTTTGCCCTGAGGTATTGCTACTTTCACTTAAAGTCTCAACCTCAACTTGCGCTACATCTGTCAGAAAGTCAGTTAAAGGCCTACTTCACCGGTTTGAATGTGAAGGTGTATTGAATTCTGAGATCCTATGTAGTATAAATGTGCAAAAAAAATTAAAATCGGTTCATCCTAGCCTGAGAAAAGGCAGAAAGAGTGTTTTTTTTAACCCTATATTTCTCTTTCTCGTGACATCACAGAAAGAGAAATATAGGGTTAAAAAAAAGACGTACTTTGTAAATATTACTGTGATGTCACAGTAAAAGACATCACAGTAATATTTACAAAGTAAGTTTTTTTTTAACCCTATATTTCTCTTTCTGTGATGTCACGAGAAAGAGAAATATAGGGTTAAAAAAAACACTCTTTCTGCCTTTTCTCAGGCTAGGATGAACCGATTTAAAAAAAAATTGCACATAGGATCTCAGAATTCAATACACCTTCATATTCAAACCGGTGAAGTAGGCCTTTAAGTGCAATATAAAACCCAGATGCTTAAATGATGTAGAATAATCTTTAAATTATCCTTTATTTGATAGGTGGAAAAAAGGAGTCAGACTTTAATAATGAATCCGGCCTTTTATTAGCGACTTTAGTATAGGCCCTAGGCTTCATTCCGTTAGCCTCATAGCATAATTGCCTAAATCATATTTACTCTACTGTACTTTTACTCTACATCTACTCTATTCTACATCTACTCTACATATACTTTACCCTACTCTATAACCCTTAAAATATGACTTAGGCAATTATAGGCTAACGAAAAGTAGATGTAGAGTAGAGTAGATGTAGAATAGAGTAGATGTAGAGTAAAAGTAGAGTAGTATAAATATGATCTAGGGGGCAATTATGCTATGAGGCTAACGATTCCAAGTCCTAATGCCCATGTGATGCCTCTGCTGCCATCATGTGTTCAGGAAGATATCTGCACTCTGTTGTATTGCAGCAAATGAATTGTATGTCAATGTCATGTAATTTACACCGGTAACAGAAAACCCAACATAAAAAGACGCCTGATGTTTATTTTTTTTACGCCACAACGATTATCTTTTCTTAACATTATGGGATATGGAACTTTAGATTTTTTCATCATGTTTTTCCAAATAAGCATTTTTTTTTTTAGAAAAGAATAGCACAACAGGAAATCATTTTGATTCTATTTCTGCTTCCAGTAACTGAGCATATACAATGATAAAGCTGGTAATGGTTAAACTGAGTTTCTAGTGAACTGTAAATCGTTAATAATATGTTTATATGTATTTTTTATTGCACTATGGGTGTTGCCCGTTTTATGGAAAAACACTCGTGACATTTTATGGAAGCAAAATATGGTTTAAAGTACAGGAAGTTGACAGTTTATTGTGGTCCACTATGCTCTGGGTTTTTACATGGTCTGTTATCATGAGAAAGCAGCAGACTTTTGATGTGATGTCAACCTGCCAGGCATCCAGCACTACTCAGTGGTTGAACAATTAACCAAATTGCAAGGCTGATAGTCAGAGCAGAATAGATGATTAACTTTGGATTTAAAACTTAACTGGAATGGGATCGTTCTATTGTTCCGGGTTTTTTCTCACCTTTCTTTGGCCAATTCCAGAGCAGAAGAGTGTTCAGAGAAACATGCTGATCTACATATTTGGTTTGCAATTATCCAGCAATTCTATGCTTCAGCACCGGCAATAGCCAAAGGCCGGAGTTGTTATGTTTTTGAGTTGTCTGGACATACAGTAGGCCACATTATATACGTATACGTCTGTCCGTCTGGGTCATTCTCATGAACACTTTGAGGGATGTTCTTCAAAGTTTGCAGTGAACTTCTTCCATATTGTACAGTAGCTTCTCAGGAGCTGTACCTACTTTAAAGCATTGTCTACCACCACTGTAGTTATTGTCTAAAACTGTAAAGACAGATTACGCCTGATGTTCAGCAGAGGCAGGGAGGGAGTGCAGTGATCAGAAGGCGAAACAAGTCCACGATGTTCAAGGTTGGGTCTCTATGTGCTAAACTCAGTGCATCCCATCGGTCAGTACATAGAATGCAACTGCAGGTCTTAACTAAACTAATGTGGCTCTTTTCCAGTCAGTTTGATTTGATACAATCTACTGAATGTGTTACCACAATAAAGGGCAACATATTGCTACTTAAAATAAAGGTGCCTGGCACACAGGGGAGCTCTATCACACACTGTACCTCCGCGCTGAGTCAACAGAAGTGGTGTTTTTCTCTTTGGAAGATCTGCCTCTCTCTCTCTCTCTCCCACTCTCTCTCTCTCCCATTAGCAAACCTATCTGGCTCTGTGGAAGCTTGAACAAACAGCAGCCCTTTCGCCCACTTTACAGTTTCCATGCGAGGGAGAGACAGGTGTGTCCTGGCTTAACCATTAAACTCAAGAGTTTATCCAATGATGGTCCACTGCTGACTCCCTTTAAATCACTGATCCCTGGGAGTTTCACCTGAGCCTGTGTATTATTGTACTTGTCTTGTTTTCTGGGAGGAAAATGTTGGAAAAGGTCTTTCTCCTGCTCTGTTTGTCGTCTGCTTCGGCACAACAGCTCTGCACGCCAGGTAAGTGACCATACCTAATACCTTCACATGTCAAAAACCTTATTTGTAAGCTACATTGTATTTCTGCTAAGATACCAACTAAGGCCTTGTTACTGTAGGGGCCGCCTGTTTGGCTGGGTTTCTTTGTTGCCTCTCAAGTGTGGCACGCAGCTCCAAATCTGAAAACTCAGTCGGATTAGACACATATCTCAAATGTTTTGCCTCGAGACGACGGCCTCCGTTTGACGTCAGCTGTTTTTTCTTGAAAACACATGCTGTTCCGTATGCCATCTCTTTCTCTACAGCTCTACAGAGGAAACAGCTGACAGAGCTGACACACAAAATTTAAATATGTTTTATCTTCACAGATGCTTCAGATGGCTACAAAGTTCGACTCAGCATCAAAACCGCCCTGGGAGATCAAGCAGTACGTTCTGTACATACATTTGAATATTAAAAACCATCAGGCCATAAATAACGTATGCAATGTTTTGAAGTCCTTACGATGAGATACACTCTTCTGACAAGGAAACATATATTTCCCAGTCGACTGATCATTCATGCAGCTAACTAGCCCTAGAAAGTATAAGTATAAGTAAAATGCTGAATTCACTCAAAGTGCGTGTGAGTGTCTTACTACCAGGACAAGGTCCATGTGGCGATCAGTTAACCTTGAAGGCCTTTTCCTGGCAGCAGCTCATGATCTATTGTTGTTGTTATTGTTGCAGTATGGTTGGAATGAAAATGAAATGTTCCTTTTCCGAGCAACCTTGGCTTTCGCAATGAGGAGTCACTTCGGTGGCCAGGAATTTAAGTAAGAAAAATCTCTTGAAAAACAAAAAAAAAACATAGCAAGAATAAAGATACTTTTGAGTGTTCATAATATATCATCACCTTTTACCATCCAATAAAAAGAGTGAATCATGGTTTGTGAACAGCTGACATGGTCTTTTCTTTTTGAAACTTCCCCAGTGTGTCAAACATCGTGGTGTGTGATGAGACTCCCAGAGTGTCCTTCTGGTTTGTGGTGACATCACCTCTCAACACGTCTGTCCTTGTTAATAAAGAAGATGTGGAGGAGGCAGTCAGGTAATCACATGCATATAAAGTCTTTTGGTAACACGTTACAATAAGGGTACATGGGGTACGTTCCAATACCCGTTCAACAGGCCCTCGTTCACTTGCCCTAGGCACTTGCCCTCGGGGGAATCCCCGCTGCCATCTTAAGTGTCGTTCCAATAGTCTGGAAACTGAAGTGAACTTCGTGAGATAGACCCTCGGAGGGCTGAGTGATCAAGTCAACATGGATGGTCACTCCGAGGTGGATATCACCTACAGTGCATTGCAGTTCGTCTTCTTCTTCTTCTCCTTTTATTTTCCGGTAGACTGTATGCTTTTAGGGACATCGCGGCCACCCGCAGGACAAATATATATATACAAATATATTCCAAAACGCCTCAATTAGGCTATCCTATTTCCATACGAACAATCCAGTGAATGTATTGCAGTTTACACATTGCTGCTATAACACCGATGGCTGCCAATTAGAGGACTATTTAAAACAAATGTTTTTGGTTGAAAGTATAAATAAGAAAATATGTCGGAGCAAACTATTTACATGTGTAAGTAACAATATCTTGATAATCTGAGTTACCGTGTCGAAATTCAATGTTTGTTATGCTATGGAAATGGCTTTCTGCAACATAGGCTACCTTAGCAGAATGTTATAATTCTGTATTATTTGCATTCAGATTTACCTATGTAACTGACGGTCCATTGCGACTACAAGGGCAAGTGGGCAAGTGGGTTCCATTTAAATCCTCCGCTCCTCCCCCGCCCAGTCTCCCTCCGCTCTCCAAGTTCCCTCCGTGCAACGTATGCTGTTACGTCATGCCAAGGGCTGAGGGTAAATGAACAAGGGGAAGTGCAACTACTATTGGAATGCAGGGATGAATGAACTCTTAGCTAATGCAAAAAACGGTTTGTTAATGTGTAGTTCATGCTTATTACGCATTAGCTTACTGTAAATGCTTCATTATTAACGGTTATTTAATGCTTGGTTTACCAGTAACTAGTTAAGCATTAAGCACAACAGTTCATTTATGCTTAGTTAAGACTTCTTAGCCATTAACTTACCAGTAATAAACAGTTACTTAATGCAACGTTAATGCGTATTAAACAATAACTAAGCATTTACCAACAGTTTATTAATGTACCCTTATTGTAAAGTGTTACCCAGCTTTCTTTTTTTATTGGTGTAATCCTAAAAAAGAAGTCAGAGGTCAAGTTCAACTCTGGCATTTAGAGTTACGCTGACGATACAGTGTTCAAACCTGTCCCAGCAGAGAAAGTAGTTATTAACAATTTGGATCTAGAAAAGCAATAAATAGTTATCTCTTGGTCATAGAGATCCCTTGCAGATTCCCACCACCTTTAGATTTCGGCTGGTTAGGTTGTTAAAATGTCCTCTTTCGCTTATCCATTATAATTATGCTAATTGTGAGTTGCAACATATTGTTCTGTATTTACTGGAATAACGAAAAGCTTGAGACACATTTGTAGAAAATGAGAACAAATATTTAACTCTAATCACTGTCCCTCCCTGGGCTTGGATGAGTAATTCCAGAATGGAGAAATTATTTCATCCATCACTGTAGCTTCAATACAGGCAAGCACCATTTTGACTTGTGACAGGCAGATATAGTAGATGTTGGTCTCGGCCTGAATAAACTCAGTTTTAACAATGATTTGATACATTTTAAATCATTTATTTTAAAACTTTTCCAACAGAAAGTCCAGGAATCGCATCAACAGTGCCTTCATGCTAACTGATAAAACTCTGGAGTTTATCGGCATCGCTCCCACCCTGACGGCCCCGCTCAACCCAGACACCCCTCCCTGGCTCATTGCATTT
Source organism: Ammodytes marinus (assembly GCF_949987685.1). Lineage (NCBI taxonomy): Eukaryota > Metazoa > Chordata > Actinopteri > Uranoscopiformes > Ammodytidae > Ammodytes > Ammodytes marinus. Next base: position 28,623,918 of record NC_137212.1, read on the forward strand.
GGGGTGGTCATGGGACTAGTGGGCGCAGGCATCGTTGTTCTGCTCGTGTCCTCTGTACGCCAAAGAAGAAGGTAAGCCGATGACTGGAGCCAATATGATTAAAGGAGCTTCAAGGAACTTTCAGTTTGTGTTAGTGTTTTTTTCCTACGCCAGATGTAGTTCCTGGGTGAGCGAAACTCATGACAAAGGCATTAAGAAAAACTACATGAAAATAGCATTCTTTGCACTGATGGTCTCGTTTGCTGTTACATGTAATATAGGACCATCATAGGAGAAACATTTTACGGTTTCAGAAATATTTAAAAGTTCCTCGTAGCACATTTAACCAAACTTGTCTAAATCTTGTGTCTGGCTTTTTTTGGTTCCAGCAAAAAGAATGAGAAAACTCTGGATGTCATTGAAGAAGAGACAAGGGTGAAAACGACGGAGAATGGAGCTACGCGTGATGGCGTGTACAACATGTCCTTCTCAGATGATGAGAGGAATACACAGATGTGAAACGCAACTATGAAAACTCTTCCACATATTAAGCCATAAGATGGGAAACAAAAAACAAGGTTATCAGGCCGCTCTGGGTGGACTTACTGTTGCACTGTAATATTGCACCTGCAAAATCATTTGTACGTTGTTAATCATACGTTTTTGATATTGAAATGATTTGAATACATTTTCCATGATTTTTTTTCTATTTTGTAGAGGTTGTTCGCTTAACATTTCTCAATGCCGCTTATTTCTAGCCTGGCACCGCCCACCTACCTACTTCCGCTCAATTTTCATTGCCCTTCAGTAGTCAGTCTGGGTCCGCGGTATATTCAAGGGTTTTTCTCCTTTTATATACTATCTATGGTTTTCTCCTGTAGATTTTTTACCGGTCCAATCAGCGAGCAGAGGGAGTGGCTGATAACAATCACGTGCGCCAGTTCAGTCATGAAATACGCCACGACCAAACGTCATGCAATCGGTTGGCTGATCCAGAGTGGCACTGGGCAGATCCAATAGTTTGAAACTTTTACAGACACAAGCCTTCAAGTGAGTTTACGTTTGTCAATTGAGCGATTCCAGACTTTCTGTACAAATGAAATGAAGTACGATGACCAGGCTAGCTTATTTCCCTGCTGCCTCAAAAAAAGGAAACAAGCACATGCAATGTTCTAATGTAAATATGTTATTTTTCCCAAATTAATCAGGAAGTGACATCATTTGAAAATGACAGTGGATATTTAGCAAAAATCTGCATTGGACCTTTAAAAATAAATATTTTACTAACCTCTACTCTACTGTATATTTAAACAAATTATATATTTTTTTCAGCAAACATAATAAAATAAATGCTCCAACTTTTTTCCACCCCCAATTTGATTGATTTCAACGTGTTCCAATCAAAATTAGGCCCAGCTGTGATGTCTGCAGTAGAAAACATTTACAATTTTTAAAAAAATGATCAGTGGTCAAGCAAGTAATCATGAGGACTTATTTTGTTAGTGATAGTCAGAACTGAACAACAGCCTTCTGGCACGTAGAGATTGGTCTAATCTGGATGACTTTGTGGTGACCGTTATGTGATATACATAAAAACGTGTGAATCAACATGAGGCCATATCTTTGCTCTTTACTGGTGCAAAGTTTTCAAAAACGATATCTCAACTGCTGTTGGTTTTAAATGTGATCTTTGACTGTGCTGCCTCCTGCAGGCCATTACGCCTTATTGTCCCTTTCCCCATGTCTGTTTCATAGTATTCCTCTAAATGTATTTTTTGCTTGCATTTGTAGATACACAATTGAAATAGGGCAAATCACTATCTATGTAAACCAGTTGCTAGTCAATAAAAAGATATGATTGTGTCTCTGCTTTCCCCATGTGAGCAACATTGTTTGTCCAGTGTTACCCCAACCTGTTTTGGCTTGTCTCCCCTTAAAAACAAAGCAACGTCGACTTGCAACTTACACAACTTTTAGAGGCCTTAAGAAGTAAACATTTAGTTATTCATAAGAAATTAGATGAAAGTCTGACAAATAAACTGAATTTTGTGTAGCAGGAATATTGGAACCCCTTAGTCTAAGGGCATTAAAAACACTAGTAGCTTCACAGAGCCCTATAGGGACTGTACACAAATGATTGGGCTGAGGAGGGGGGACATTTTTATTTTAAACGCAAACCATCCCCAATGTAAAAACAAAAGAAGGAAGATATTTCACATTTCATTCACTAACCTAAAGTGTTTCTAGATAGTGTGCTCTAATTGAACCAATTCCCCAACAGATTGAATAACAGGAGTACAGTTATAGCCTTGTATAATTCAACATCCCAGCCATTCTTTATTACTGAACCAAGAGCCACTGACACTTTAGGATAGTGAAACTCTGCTAACCTGATAAGATATATATAAAAAAAGTAAAGGCAAGTGTCACTCACTGAGATGATGAAATACACCATACACCGTATACATCCATTGTGTTTCTTAAAACTTGAAATTTGTGTACAGTCCCTTGTTAGCTGTTCTTTAAGATATACCAGGTTGTGTAGTGGTTCACCACCATGTAGAGACCATTCATTGATGTCAGGAACTATATCTAGGTTTTAATTAACATGACACATTTCTGCTTCACAAAAAACTTGTTTTTTAATCAGACTTTCCCCATATCCTTTCCCCACTGTCCCTTAGTCTTAAAATGGATGTGAGGCATAGCAGCAAGTACTGCACAACTTTCCCAAAAATGTAATTAATCCAGACAATCTTTAGTATTAATATACTAACAGGCATCCTAAAACAGTCTTTTATCTCATCAGGTTTTTTTTAATACAGCTGCTGAGACACTGATGGCAAAGATGCTGTCCACAATTTAAACTCTAGGTGGCACCATTGTGTCATAAATTGCCATTGACTGCACAGATGCCACTGTCCTCTTCTTCACAGCACTCTTTCATGTGTAGGTGTGTGTGTGTGTGTGTGTGTGTGTGTGTGTGTGTGTGTGTGTGTGTGTGTATGAATGGTAACATGCCCTTTTTAAAATTAAACATTTGAATTTCAAACATATTTTAATTTCGACTGTAACTCTATTTTGGTCCTACCCTTTGTGGTAAGTGCTACTAACAGAATATTTCCCCCACATCCTATCTTGTTGTCTCTATATTTAGTTTATTGTTGAATAAAATCTGTACCCTTTTCTCCAGGGGGTGACTTTTTTTTTCTTTATCAATTTGCACAATTTTCTGCAGCAGTCAGGTGTTACCCACTGAGTGTAGTTTGGTCTGGCTTTGCGAGACTACCCACTGAGTACTGTCACACAGATGCAGCGCGGTGAGGAGTAGCTACAAATTTGGCACTTTGATGTAATATCCCACTCCTTCCTTATTCCCCCTGCATTTTAATTTTTCTCGCCTGAGGTGTCCAGTATTTATTTAAAGGACTCAACTTTCTTGTCAGGACGCCATAGATTTTCCGTCATATCTGATTAAGACATATGGTAAACCACCCCCCCCCCCCTCACCCTCCTCGTTAGAGAAAATATCGAAAGCGGGAAATAATTGGAGACAGTCGAAAAACAATTGATGATTTAAAAATAAATCTCCTCCTGATACCTCCTGAATATTAGATGAGCTTTGAAATAGCCACAGGAGTGAGTCACAGTGGTTTTGATTGCCTGACTAACACGAATAACAACCGTCTTAAAAGTCAGTGATTATTTCGCAGCTGCCTCTCATCACATGCAACAATGCCTGGGTTTGCTACGTTGCGTAACGCCTTTTTAGCCTAATTTTGTCTAATTTTGTCTCTTTAAAAACGTGGTGGCACACAAATAAGCCGCTGGAGATAATTTCTAGACGCAAACGCAACAGTTGAATTATAAATAATTCCGTGTGGGTGAAATGATTAGCCTAACTCATTACACATTTTAATAAGGGAAAAGTAGATGCTTAATTTCCTGTGTGGATTCCACAAAAATAAATAGCACCCCCCCCCCCACCCTTCCTAAAAAAGATTGTACACTTTTGAGCAATAACCACTCAAGCAGAAGTTGAATTTTTATATCTACATATGGACATTATTTTACTGTACTTTCACAACAGCACACACGTCTTAGACAGTGACAATGTAATCGTTTCTACCTGTGTGCAAATTTGCATAGTGAGAACAGTGACTACTTGCTGGAGGGGGAAAGTCTACAGAAGACAAATGTACTGTATAATACACTTTGACTCATGGGAGAGGCTCTGTGAACATGTGGCCCCCTGCAGCAAAGTAATGTGTGGGGTTTTAAAAACTCTCCGCTTTCAGATGTACAAAAATTCAAATTCAAAAAGGATTTCTTTCCAGTGAGTGTGCCACTATTAAACTATCAATATTAAATATCACAATCCCGGTCAATATTTGATGAGACCTATTTTCTAACAATGCAGCTAAGCTTTCAAGGCTTTTGGAATCAATATTTCAAATAAGTTAATTTTTCATAACTTTAGCTTTGAAAGCCCATGTGCATTATTAATACCGGCTACCAGAGCAGTGTGAAAAGTGACAGATTCCATATGCATCTTATAAACACAGTGGAGGTGAAAACTATACGCCGTGCACTGATTCCACCACCAAGCCTTCCTACATTGTTGGCCTCCAGGGAGGGGGACGCAGGGCAAGAGTATTTCAGTCAGAGGTTTAGTGTATGGAGTGTATTTTGCCACCCAGTCTACTGTGTTTCAAATCCATTACTCTCAAAAGAGTCCTCCCCCCTTTAAAGCTATAGTGCGTATCTTGTGTGTCGCCCCCCATGAGGAATTCCGAGTAATTACAACAACACTGTCGGCGCATCTACATGAGGTAAGCCTTCGGTGTGATTGCGCATGGATTTTATTAACCTGGACTGCTGCACGTCCAGGTTTTTTCTTAGCAGTAGAATCAACAACTGAAACATTTCGTGGGCGCTTCTTGAGCTCCTGTGCCAGTGTCCGAGGGGGTGGGGGAGGGGACGGGGGACACCAGTTTGTAAACGCTGCCATATACTGAGAAACACAGAGAGAGTTTTGTGTAGCTGATAGGCTTCATCAACCTTGTATCAACTCGTTTTGGTGACGGCTTGAACGTAACCGAAATTCCTTTATATGAAAAAGTTACGCACTGAAGCTTTATTTGATTTTTTTTGCAGTCGTCTAGAAATCCCATTTGTGCAGTTCTTTCTCCACGTCCTCCTTCTCCTTTTGTTTATGAGTCTCATCGAGGAGCGCCGCCTCTGCAGTGTCCCCTCCTCCTCCTCCTTCCTCGGCCGCTTGCTTCTCTCCCTCTCCTTCTCTCTCTCCCTCCCTCTCTCCCTCTCCTCCCTTCTCCTTCTCCGTCTCTCTCTCCCTGATGATCTCCACCAGCCTCTGGAACTTCTGGTTGAGCTCCTCCATGCCTCCCACCCCGGCCCTGCCCCCCTCCCCCTCCTTCTCCCCGTCACTCTCCAGCGAGCTCAGCGACGTGGCCCGGGAGTCGCGGCCCTCGAACTCATACGTCTGCAGCGAGTCGTAGGGCGGCTGCGACAGGTCAAAGGTCACCTGGTCCAGACGGATGTTGAGCAGGTCTTCCATGTGTAAGGGCTGGGGGTAACTATGACTGCCGGCGGCCGGCCCCTCCTCCGCTCCGCACGCCCAGCCTCTGTTGTTGTTGTCCCCGAACGCCGCCGCCCCAGGTGAGGGCAAACAACTCTGCAAGGGGGTCAAATAGTCCTTTCCCTGGAGTCTGCACATGCTCAGTAGCTGCTGCACTCCCGCTTGGTACAGTCTGCCGCTAGTCCCGTTCACACACGACGCGCCCCCACTGTTTGGATTGAGCGAGCCCACAACGCTGTAAGTGTCTTCCGTGTGGTAAGCGGCGGGGTTGATGGTGTTGATGTGGCCTCCTCCTCCGGTTGAGAAGTTCTGCTCTGATACGGAGCGGATGGACGAGTCGGTGTCGATGTCGTCCAACGTGCAGCTGGTGGCTCCAGTGCTGATCTGAGTCTGTGAGGAGCCCGGCCGCTCCTCTGTCTGCTGGGTGTGTGAGGAGGAGCTGGAGTGGCTGGGGCACGAAGACTCTTTGGGGTCACAGTGGGTCAGAATAGATGGGTTGGTCGTGGTGGTGGTGTGTGTAAACTCTGGTGCTGTTGAGTTGATCTGCCAAAAGGAACAGAGAGAGAGGGGAGGGTGTGAGATCATTCAGAAATACATGCTGAGATCAATGGATGGATGGAGGCAAAAAAAATAAAAAATGGCAAAAAAGATTTAAATCTTGATTCAACTGAAACTGCTAAGGTTGACATGTACCGATCGCTACTGAATATTTGATGTTGACATTTAAATGCCACTGAAGTCATTGTATTGGAATATTTTACCAACAATATAATATATATAGGGGAGAACGGGGGAATCTGAGGCATCGGGTAATGTGAGCCACCCCCTGTATCTAGGCAACGGAAAACATTTTTGGTCATGTGAGATATATGTTTTCAAGCCCCTCTCATTTCCCCATGGCCCTGAAAGAGAGGACCTCATGGTGCTGTGGTAAGCATGTTTTTTTCACCAAAATAGGTATTTTGCATGTAAAAGTAAATTTTCTTGCTGTCAACTTAATCAACTGTTGTGCCAAAGCAAATGTATTCACGTAGAAAAACTTCTATCATACGTGTTGATGAACTACCAACATATAAAAACCATGTGATGATATTAGCTAAAGATTAGCCTGAAATGCCAAGAGAGGTTAGCCTGGCATTCCCAGACCTGCCACTAGGCGCTGGCAAATTAAATTTGCTGCGCGTGTTGGTCTGGACACGCTCCGTTGAAGCTTATCAAGAAAGCCAGAAATCTGGCAGGCGCGCCAGAGCCCCTTATATGGTACTCTGGGGAGGACGTAACCGGATGACGACAGTGACGTGCATGCGACGTCGAAGCCGTGATAGTAAACATCAGAGATGGATGCGGATATGTTGTGTGAGTTTGAGACTGCTTTGGCCTCGACCCTTAACGATTTGGAAGACGGCACTCAAATCTTTCATTAGCAAGTAAGTGGAATGTTCTATTTTGCCGACCGACAACGGCAAACGTTTAATTTAACAGTTTAACAGCTGTTCGCTAAACGAAAGGGGCTTACGTCGCCTTGTGCATTGCTCTGATTGGTTGTAGTGCTATCCAACTGCGTGCAGTGGCATTTGAAATGCACGAGTAGGAGCCGCCCCTTGAGTTGGAAATTACTATTGATCGTCGCCAGACCCTCTATCGTTCAAGATATCAGGGTCTGGATTTCCAGGCTAAAGAGAGGTAGTTTTTTCCTCAAATTGTGGTGGTGGGGGAAAGTGAGCCAAATGCTGTGGGGGAAAGTGAGGCACTGTCTCACTTTCCCCCACCATGAGGCACAAGTTAAGTTTAGTCTTAAACATATTTTAATGTAATATTACATAACATATGATTTATTTTAATGTCATACACATTGTAGAAAAGCCATCATGCCAAGGAAATACACCAGGAAGACGACCTGGGGCAACCACACGGAAAGAGCACCTTCTCATCTTTCCCTGTAACCTTCAGGGCTGGAATGTAGAGTATGACAGGCTGATGTTATAATCCAGTTGGGTCTTCTCCTGTGTTCTGAGTCCCAGGCTGTTCTCGCTGGTTCTGATTTTCCTATGCTTTGACCCCCAGACACAAGCTGGCTCTAAGGGTCCTGTGTTCTGACCCCCAGACTGTGTTTTAATCTAACTGGTTATATCATTCATTTGAATCTTATTAAAACCTTTTGAAATATAATATGTTGTATTTGATTTTGTTCAGAGTTACTTTCAAGTGTTTAGAAAATTTGCTTTGCTTAATTGACCAAACCCCATCATTCTTTTACTAGTCTGACATTAGTTCTGGAATGTGTGGCAAGCTTTCAGGATTCTAACAGTTACAATATGTGTTGTTCTGGTAGTTTCAGAGTGGAAAAAGTAAGTGGATCAGTTTACCCCCAGCTGGTTCACTTTACCCCCTTGATTTTTCTTGTCCGTCTCAGTTTACCCCACAGCTGGGGTAAAGTGAGCCACATGACAACTTTTTTTTAAACAATCATATTTTCACTGCCCTTTGTCTTGAACAAAATCTGCTAATGCCCATATCTAGGAAACATCCTGAATTAATGGGAAATGTGAAAATTTGAGTGATAAATCATTTTAGCTCGCTTAGAGGGGAGCAAATGTAAAAAGTGGCTCAGATTACCCCGTTCTCCCCTATCATATATAAACCAACAATTTGGATTCATATGGTTTGAATCATTTAGAGTCTCTGCAAAACATTTTGACAAATGTACTGTATATGTTATGAACAGAACTTCCCCATCTTTGATTTGATTGGACGGAAGACTGTTCTTTCAACTCCTCCTTGGATCCTGGATGTTTAAGTGTCAATATACAGTATCTCCAATTTTGGTGTCAGAATATTTTGAATATCAAAAGTGCAAAAGCCTCCAACCTGATACACCCACAATTAAAGGCATACTGAGCGGTTTAATTTAGAACAACTTTTCTCAAAAATCAGCCTATATCTACTCATCTTCCGCTAACTGCCCGTCTTGTGTGCGTGCTGAAAAATGACTCATTGAATTTGAAAAGTGGTATTCTCGATTATTATACACTTTTTATCTAACTGTCCAATCTTAAAACAGACTCGTCCAAGCCACGCTCAAAATAATTCAAATCTGTGTGGTCTTTTGTTGCCTTCATATATTGCTATATATTTTGAATCTGTAAGCAATAATACTATCATCTGACCTTTTCCAGATCCTGATTCAGTTTTCCGTCGGCGGCGCTCGCTTCACTGCCTTCATCATTTCTCTGTGGGATCTTGCTCTTTGCCAGCATGTGCTCTGCCTCGTAACAAGCGGGGCTCGTCTGAAGAGGTGGAGGGGGAGGAGGAGGAGAGCGCAGGAGAGGATCAAAGGTGCTCTGGTTTTGAATGACAAGGGAATTGCCAACATGACCTCCTCCTCCAGTGAGCCCGTGGTGGGTCAGCCCGGTTAGCTGCAGCCCTGCCTCCAGCGGACCCGCCGGATAGTCTCTTATCACGGGCAGCGTGTGGATGCCGTAACACAGCCGTCCGTAGAGCGGAGCGGAGCCCGGCCTCTGCTGCTGCTGCTGCTGGGGGTCCAGGCAGGGAGGGCGCAGGGTACGGTTCCAGCTGTATGTCCTGGCCCGGGTCGGATTCTGCTGCGTGTACCATCTGGGCCCAGAGAGATAAATGTCAGAGAAAGCCACACACACACACACACACACATGACATGGCATACACACACATGGATAAACTTTGCCTGCGTTCCAATACCCATTCTTCCCTGCTACATCATGACGTAGAACGATTTGGATTTAGGGTGTCCCAATAACTGTGGTCAGATCAGGGCTGTACAGTGCGACAGTTTTGATCGCATTTGCTACTGAAATTGATCACGTGCGATGATGAATACGAATCCTTTCGCACTCGTGCGACAGGTTGATAATGAGGAGAGGCTGTCTTTAAAACACAGAGGTCAGATGCACAACACTGCTTAAGAGGGCTCTACATTAACACTGCGGGTAAATGAGTCTAAGGCAAGTAAGTTATTGAGTCCACCCTTCAATTTGGCTGGTGAAAGATGTGTGCTCGGGATCTGTGTTCATGCAGCGATTCTAGGTATAAAAACTTCACGGCTTCAACGGCAATTACCGGAAGGAGACGGCACATTACCGCAGTTAAGTTAGCGCGTGTACAAACGGAACATTTCCTGTGCGCCTTCACATTAAAAGCCTGTTACTAGACAAACGTGAGTTGACTTTTATTTTGAAGCCAGTAAGAACAGGAAGTTAGCGCTTTTTTCTAACTTGAAAGGCAACTCCTTCAGCTGCAGAGAGCAGTCAACAGTATCCTAGTCTATTTAAACAAAGTTTTAAATAAGCCACTGAAAAGCTACTCCCAACACATTCACAAAAACCTATTTAATTTATCCTAAATTGTACCAATATGTATACTTATTTATTTAATAGGCTATGTTTAATGTTTTAAAGTTTGGTTTTAATTAACAGAAGGACATTATAATAATAATTCTGAATCAGCAAAAAATTGCAATTGGCAGGTTAGATTCTTTTTTCTAAATTGCAATCAGTGCACCCCTATTCATTTTTCTACAATTATTACTGCATCATATTAATTGTGAATCTCAAATGAGACCAGGATGACATGCTCAAAGGTAATTAGAGCAAAATGCAAGGGTTAAGGTTATGCAAGTTTTCAATAGCCTACTTTGTGTGCTACCAAATTTATTTTTGTGCTACTGAATTTTTTTGCTTGCTAGCACCGGTGCTACCACCTAAAAAAATAAGCGTACAGCCCTGGGTCAGATGCAACATGCTGAAAAAAAACGGTCTTACATCTACTACATCTGGTCGTAACTTTATGTGTGGAAATCAGCATGCTTTTTTGGGGGGGGGGGGTGATTCTGACCCACAAGCCGCTTCGCACCGGAAGTGACGTCACATCGACGGAGCCTCCGTGTGAAAACCAGCCAACCATGTGCCGGATACAGTATAAGCAAGAGGCAAGTTCAAGGCGCGACGATGATTATGATGAAATAAATAAGTTAAAGTATGACCCAATTGTGTGCCCGCTGCATACTAACTCCATACTTTTTTATGATCAGCTGTCGTATGAAGAATAGTAAAAAGAAAAGAAAGAGTAGGTGATTTATATTTGGAGCGCAAGGTGGGGTGTTTGCTCACATGTTTCTGTTGCTGTGCATGTTGCTTTGCATGTGCTGCATCCGGTGCATGCTCTGCAGCGCCGTGATGTCGAAGGCGGCCGTGTCTGCCTCTCCTCCCCCCTCGTCATCGTAGGAGATGATGTTCTCCCTGATGTCATCCTCCTCGAAGGGCGAGTGTGCGTCCCTCTTCTGATGGCGCAGTGACAGCGAGAGCGCACACAACACTAAAGGGCAGAGAGGACACACATGACAAAGTGCTCTTTCAAAAAAGCCAACCTCACACAGCCGCTCAGCATCTCCTTCAATCAAGTCACAAACGACATATGTGCATAGTGCTTCATAAACTTAAAGCCAGAGTGCGTAACTTCTAGTGAGTACTACATCTACACCAGGTTAAGCCTTTGGTGATGATGGCGATTGGATTTTATACTTTCTGCTCTAGTCCAGGTTTTTTCTTAGCAGTAGAATCAACAACTGAAACATTTCGGGGGCGCCTCTTAAGCTCCAGTATCCAGTGTCTGGAGGCAACACCAGTTTGTAAAACCGGCAATACTGGGAAATACAGAGAGAGTTTTGTGGAGCTGATGGGCTTAATCAACTTTGTGTCAACTCAGAATGGCAAAGGCTCCATTGTAACTGACATTCATTCATATGAAAAAGTTACACACTGTAGCTTTAAGAGGACCCAAAAAAAAAAAAAAAAAAACCTACCCAGCAGCGTGGTGACGCAGGCAAGCATGGCCAGCAAGGTGACCATGCTGAATATGAGAGAGGTGGAGGCGGACGGCATGGGGAGACAGACCAGGTGTCTCTCCCATCGCTTGTCCCTTTGTCTCCCCCTGTCCTCTGTCTGCATGCCTCCTCTCAGACAGGGGCAAATGGTCACAGTGACCGTGCCCGTGTTGGTCAGGCCTGAGGCTCCGTCGCGCAGCACCACTGGCACGTAGAGAGTGAGTAAGGAGGAGGAGAAGCCAGCCAGGGGCTCCAAGGCTGACTGTAGCACCAGGCTGGCTGTCACACCTGATAACGTGGTAGAAAAAAACAAATAATACACACACACACACACACACACACACACACACACACACACACACACACACACACACACACACACACACACACACACACACACACACACACACACACACCCATGAAACACAGTCACTGCACATCAAGCTTGCACCAGTTTTGGCTGGGTGGTTGTGCATGAAAGAGAGAACAAGAGACAGCTAATGGGCCCAACCTCCAGTTTCCCTGATGGAGAGGTTGAGTGCAGAGCTGGACTCTGGGGAGATGCTGAAGTGAACCGGGGTCTCTAGCCCTCCAACCTGGTCCTTGTCGATGGCTCGCAGAACCTGAACAACCTGCATGACACAGAAAAGGATGGAGTTATATTATGACATAACAATGATCTGCAATGGTGAAAATAACTCTATTGTGCCACTGGTGACATATGCAACATGTGATGAGAGAGGATACAGGTGCACATTGCTTAAATTTGAGAGGTTATAAGGAAAATAAAAGTTGGGATACACTCATTTATTTGACTGTATAAACAAACAGTAGTTTTTGGATGATAGTGGGCCTGCCACAAGAAAGTCCCAGAAACTCCCATACACACTCCTACAGCCAGTGATTGACATTCAAAATATTCAACTAGCAAACACTGGAGGGCATCTATTGTGAAGCCTGTGAGAGAAAACACAATGTATTTGTTAAAACAAAGAATTAGTGCTAGCAAATGATCATTTATATATAAAAAAAAAAGAATCTGCAAAACAATACATCGTCACAGAAGTTTAACAACATGAAATGAATTCAAAAATGCAAAAGAAAAAAAGAAAAGCAAATTGTCACTTCCAAAAAGCGTTCTCATTATGGAGACAGGAGCAGGACGACAACCTGAAGTGAATGTAATAACGGACCTGTCCTGGGGCACTGGAGTCGCACACAGACGTGGCGTACTGCCTGTCCAACTCCGGGGCATTGTCATTCTGGTCTAGTGTCTCTATGGCAACCACAACCCTTGACACGAGATTTGGATTGTCTAAAAGAAAGAAAGAGAGAAAGAAAGGAGAGAAGGCAGACACTCCATGTTCAAATCATCACCGCATTGTTATATCATTTTCTCTATTATTCGCTCTGTATAACCGAAGGTGCAGCATGGCAGTACTTCTGTTGGAATATGACTGTGGTGTATATAAGCTGTGTGCTGCTCATTGCAGGCCCCAGGGCAGACAGGCGGCTGACATACCCCTCTGTGTGGCGATGACGGTGATATTGTGCCAGTGCTCCTGCTCCCGGTCCAGCTCCATCAGTGTGCTGATAAAGCCAGTGTCAGGGGCGATGCGGAACACAGCCTCCGGGTCGGACTGCGGGTCGATGGAGTACCTGAGATATAGACAAGACAAACGAGGGGGGAGAGAGAGAGATAAGTGTAAAGAGGTTGTTCTTTTTTTTCAAACACTTTCCCTGCATTCCAAATCTCATACTTTTTTCTTTTTACTTCACTACATACTAAAGTACAGAAGAGTTTTAGGGCCACCGGAGAGAAAAGAAAATCAGATAAGGAAGATTTTTTCATTACAATGTCGAGAATGAAGACGAATACTGCAAAATGCTATTGGAGTCAGAGGGGCATTTATGTGTTTTCCACATACTACAATTGACATGCATTTATTGGGACATCCTTATTCTTTTTCTGGCATACTAAAAGGTAGGGAAGTATGGGGATTTGAACGCAGGGTGTGTTTATTGAATTTTTCCAGTTGACAATATAGAGACAACAGTAGACATATGGCTTGAATTATTTGTCACAGTTTAAGATGCTAAAGGCCTCAGCTAAAGATAAAGATGTTAAGAGAGTTCGGAGAGAGGTTTTGTTTCAACATGGGGGGGGGGGGGAGGGGGACACATTAAAGCAGTGTCTCTGTGGCTCCTCCCCCAGAACATTTGGAGTATTCTGGTGAATTTTTAACGCACCAATTTGTGCCCTTTGTGCATCAATTTATGGTGGAAATGTCTTTATTTAATCTGAAAAAAAAGCCCTGATAAAGGGTGGGAAGTTCAGCAAGGTTAAGATTGTATTGTCAGTGAAATAGCTGGGAAATACAGTATATAGTTATAGTAAGATGTCTGACCACCTGAACCTGGTATTTGTACCTCTTATGGGGAGAAGGGGGTTGTCTTTCATAATTTTTTGAGGGGGTCAAATTGACCTCTTCTAAATATTGAGGGGGGACATAGATACCCCCTTGCACCCCCCCCCCCCCTGCACCCCCCAAACAAAATAAAAATGATCTACGCCCATGTATGGACTCAAACTAAATGAGTGATGTGTGCCTGGTGTCATAACAAGCACCTGATGTTGGTGCTTTGTCCCGTGTCTGGGTCTATGGCGTAGGCCCGGCCCACAGAGCACACAGGGGGGCAGTTCTCTGACACGTCCAGATGGTAGCGAGCATGGGAGAAGCGCGGCGGCTCATCAGCATTGAGGACCATGACCCGCACCGTGGCCTGGTCCTTAAAGGGGCCCTTCCGTAAGTAGCGGGCGTCCACTACGGGGTTGGCAACCTCCACCGAGAACGTGTACGTACTGCAGCTCTCGTAATCCAGCAACTGCGGGGTTAAGGATAAAAAGCAGAAGCCCTAAAATCGACGGGCTTGACTTTCTTCTTTTTTTTTTCACAGACCGTGCATAATTAATTTGAAATACTTTTCTCACTCTATCTGTCTCTATAGCCTAACTCACATACAGTATTCCATTTTGGACTTATTCCTTTCTTTAATTATTGGGTAATTAATCATCAGCCTCTCTGCCTATCCCCACCGTCTCCAACCTCTTAAAATAGGACTTCACTGACTGAGCAATAATTATTTTTGAAAGCCACAATACCCGTAAAAAATAATAATCACACTGGCTTCCTTTAAGATGGTCCTCTATACTCTCTTCAAATGAGCGACAGTTCTTCACCATAGCTTCTCATTAGTTCTTTGTTACTCGCTAATTGCTAAGGGACCTGAACCTGTCAGCATCGGAGTGTGTCTGAGTGGAGTGACAAAGTCTTTTAAATGGCCAAGTCTAATTAATTTGCAATAGCGGGGGGAGACCCAAGCAAATTTGTTTAATCTCCTCAAATGTCACACGTACGATTTTCTTTTTTTTTCTTCACATTATGTGTCCATTTAAGCAGAACCGCCTACATGTTGCTTTACAGTAAGGTCCATTGGCTCACTGTGTATAGTCGCTCACCCTGTTCAACACAATGATAGCCTCCCTGTCTCTCCCGGTGATGTTGAATATGTCGGCCTCTTCGTTGTCCAGGATGGAAAACTCCAGCTCGGCGTTTTCTCCCAGGTCTGGATCTGTGGCGGTGAGACGGCCCACCTCCACACCTGGTGCTGCTAGCTCCGACACTGAGAACGACCACGCACCTGCAACACAAGATTTAACCAAGGAACAGCCCTAGTTAGCCTACAATAGTTCTGACTACAGTACACTGGCTGCTGAATGCTAATGAGGCTAAATAAAAACCACCCACACAAGCTACAGCAGCACAATGCTGTCGGGCCCAATTTTAAAATTTCAAAAAGCACCAAGTTGTGGCTATTCATGCACACATTTCATGGACACAAGTTCAAAAGATTTGGTTCACATTTTTGTCAAGTCTAATGTCCTTCCTCATAAGGGGACAAAGTCTAACTATTTGAAAGTACATTCTAAGGTTAGCTGAAGCTAGTTATCAAATCATATCCAGTGAGTGTGTTCCAAAGTGACAGCACATTTTCCCCCCTGGCTGAGCTGCAGTGCAGAGATAGTGACACAACAAAGGGATTTTTTTTAATACTAAAACAACTTTTTTCAAGATTTCCACTTATTATGACAAAACGTGAGACTGCTGAAGCCTCATAATAGCTTTGGCAGAATGTTTAAATGCATTTTTTATTTGTACAGGATAATAATAATAATAATAATAATAATAATAATAATAATAATAATAATAATAATAATAATAATAATAATAATAATACATTTTATTTAAAGGCACCTTTCACGACTCTCAAGGACACCGTACAATCAGATAAATATACAGTACAATCAATTGAATTAAGGTATAATTATTCCAAAGGTATAATTTACAACTAAATGTAATGCTACTACGGTAACACTATAGCCTACTCAAAGTTGTCTTAGCATTTTCTCTTTTCTGTGCTGAAACAATTAGTAGATTTTTTTTTAAATATTCAGCTGACAGAAAATAAATCAGCTATTTGATGACTGCTCAGTTTGTTGGTTGTATACATTAAACAATATAAACACATCTCTTCGGGTTCTGGGAATTTGTGAACAGCTTTTTTAATCACTAACCCTTTAGTCTTTATTTAGCACAAAATAGTTGTTGAAAACTGGGCTATGCTGTTTAGTGTGTCTGCTTTGGTTCAAACTTAGCCCATCTCGGACCACAAAATTGTGAACATTTTGATTTTCGAACATGTTGGACGTACTCTTGTAGATGACTAGATGTGTTCTCAACAGCCCAAGAAAGACGTCTTTTCACCATTCACATTGAAACTATATCTCAACGTTGTTTAAGAAAAAAATCATCTTTTCAATGTCATTTTGCAGATCGGTAAACAGTTGACAATGAAAGCAATTGTAAGCCTAGCTTCTTTGTTTAATCTCTAGACAGAAAAACAACACCAACCTACTCTTATTATCCCATCGCTGTTTGAAACATACAGCTACATAAAAACGGCACAGCCTCCCAATGAATTGAGAGTTATCCGCTCCGTTCCGTTATTAATGACACAAGAGTTTGTTTTCCTTGAACGGAGAATTGAAGCTTTTCACCCGAGTAGTAGTTAATCTGGTTCTTATGTTCCTGTTGTGCTTTGATTACAGGCCTGTCCACTTAGGCAAGCTGGTGATCTGTGGCGGTGGGTCATATCATCCACTTGGCATCACATGACAACCCTCTACATCACTATGCTTGCACATGGCTGCAAATCCTGAGAAATGCTTTCATTTTCACAGCAGGCGCTACCATACCCAACTGTTAATCATTCCAAATCCCCCCCACATCATGAAGATCGCTCAAGAGACCACACCCACCCCCGCATCCAAAGAGCATACTAAAGGAGCCGTTTGCTTAAATCCTGGCATTATTGTCTAAGTGAAAATAATGACCCTAGAGAGTAAGGTGGCGAGGTACGGTAGTGGGGGAGAGATAGAGTCAGATATCAGTAAATAAATAACCCACCGCCGGCATTTGGAAATATGAAATTGCGACTATAAAAGCTCCGTATTGCAGCAGGCACAATATATCAACACGAGAAGAGAGAGGGGGGGCTTTAAACATTAAGATGAATGGCGGGGTAGGCAGAGACTGTCACTGAAAAGAGAAGTAAGGCAGAGGGAGATAAAGTGAACAGAAGAGGAGAGGAGGTAGTATATAGAGAAATGCAGTATGTGTCTCAAAGTGTTAGACACATTCTGCAGTGATTTTACTGTCTATTGAAGCGGAAAGCACTGAACTTTAAGATGAAATATTAATAGCATGGAACAGGGGGAAAGCTCGGATAAGAAAAAAAGCCGACATGATCTTTCACTTTTCCACGTCGAGGCGAGGAGTCCATTCGAATCCGAGGGACCAAACGGGAGTGTTTTTTTCACCACTGTTAATGTCAGTCATTTTGCCTCGGTAAAAAGGTTAATGTTATTTCAGCTAGAGTTAAAAACAATGATTAGGCAGGAGAGTGCACTCAATAAGAGAGAGCAATAACCCGGACTGGCAGAGCTGTTTAGCTACTTAAGATCTTATATCTTATCTGCAACCTGTCAAGGCAACTAGGACCCAGTGGAGGTAAAAGAACATATCAGGCTGCTGTCACAAATGCCACTACAAGATGTTTAATCATTTTAATCTTCACACACTCACTAACACACACGCACACGCACACACACACACACACACACACACACACACACACACGCCCCCCCCCCCCCCCCCACACACACACATTTTTACATCTGCACCGATTAAATGCAGCAGCAGTAGTAAAGTGTTGCGCTGATAACGGCAGTGCTTACTCCGTCTGAAGTGAGGGGGGTTGTCGTTGACATCCGTCAGCTTGACGGCGATGGTGGTGGTCCCTGATAATCCTCCCAGATGCCCCCCCATGTCTTTGGCCTGGAGCACCACCAGATACTCATCGCGAGTCTCCCTGTCCATGTCAGGTAGGGCTGTCCGCAGAACGCCTGGTGGTAATAAGGAGAGCGGGGGTGGGGGGGACATGACAGAGCAGAGATCACAACAGCAACAGTTTCCCACAGTGACACAGCATCCCTCCAAATCACCATCAAAGGCAGAAGGAGTTGGATGTTGCATACGTTTCAGAATAAGGACATTGGATGAAAAAACACAAGACTTCAGGCCACTTCTGTTTTCAGAAACGGATGATATTAAAAGTGAGTTTAATATGTTTGTATCTGCACGGCGGCATATGCTAGTAGAAGAGACAGCATATGATTTATAAACCGGTACCTCTGGGATTTGTTGTATAGAGTGTAATCATCAGAGATAGATCAGTGGTAAATAGCTCTTGGGGGGTGAGAGGGGGGCTGGGGGGGTGTATATGGTACTACAGACCTGTTTGAGCATCCACAGAGAAATAGTCCTGGCCCTGAGTGATGGCATACACCAGCCGCGCGCTGTTTCCATATGTCGGATCATCGGCATCTATGGCCGTGACTTGGATTATGGACGTGCCTGTTAAAGAGGTCAAAGTATATAGGCGGTTAATGCTCATAAGCCTTAAGTGATACTCCACACACAGTCTTTTGAATATCAAGTGCTTACATGTGT
Source organism: Ammodytes marinus (assembly GCF_949987685.1). Taxonomy (NCBI): domain Eukaryota; kingdom Metazoa; phylum Chordata; class Actinopteri; order Uranoscopiformes; family Ammodytidae; genus Ammodytes; species Ammodytes marinus. The sequence goes on from NC_137212.1 coordinate 28,642,486, forward strand.
AGGATATAAAGGATAGTGCACTATCTCTCTCTCTCTCTTTCTCTCTGTCCGCCTGTCTATCTATGTGTGCACAGTGTCTTCAAAGCATTAAATTGATCTTTTGAACTGAATATGACTAAATATCCAGTTTTAATGTTGAATAATTAACCCTTTAATCCTTGGATCTGTGGCAGTAGCAGTGAATTTGGCCCCATTTGTGCCAAAAGTATGATAAGAAAATCTTTGCACATATGGGAAAGTCGATTAAATCGGTGGTTTGCTTACGACGTATATATTCTGAGGGTTTTGTACTTTTATTAAAAACAAAATCTCTTTGGGCTACAATGTGCTCTAATGGGCACTTTTCATTATTTTCTGAATTGTTAAACAAAACATGGTATATACTACTTTTGTAGGAGACTGTATATAACGGTGAGGCCAATTCCTATATTTTTGCTGTAGACTGAAAACATTTTGGTTTGACACCAAAATATGAATATGAGACGATCAACATTTCAGCTTTCAATTCCAGGTATTAACATCTGGATCTGATACACAACACATAAGATAGCATTATTTTTAAAGGAACAGCACATTTTAAGGTGAGCAAAAGTATTGGAACAGATAAACATAAAATAAATTACAGTGAATAAAACTTAATATTTTGTTGTAAATTATTCTCTTGCAATAACTGCATCAAGCCTGTACAAACCCCACAAAACAAACAGCAACTGAATGAGGCTGAGGTGAAAGCCTGGAAAAACATCACAAAAGAAGAATGCAAAAGTTTTGTGATGTCAATGGGTCACAGGCTTGATGCAGTTATTGCAAGCGAAGGATTTGTGACAAAAATATTAAGTCCTATTCATTTTAATTTATTTTAGGTCTATCTGTTCCCATACTTTTGCTCACCTAAAAATGTGGTGTTCCTTTACAAATAATGCTATCTTCTCAGTTGTGTATCAGATCCAGATGTGAATACCTGGAAATGAAAGCTGAAATGTTGATCCATTGTCTCATATTCATATTTTGGTGTCAAACCCAAATGTTTCCAGTCTACAGCAAAAATAAAGGAATTGGCCTCACCGTTCCAATACTTTTGTAGGGGACAGTATTACAAATTTGGATCAAGCTGGAGAATAGAAGGTTTGGATTGATAAGCTTGAATGGATGTGCAGACATTTGGGGTTTATAGAGGAAAAAGCCTTTTATTATGATCCCCAGACTTTAAGAAATAAATCTTCCACCACCTTTAGGTCTGAACTAAAATGTGTTCAATAGTTTGCTTCATATTGTTATTGCTCAATAACTACCGCATTCTATTTGAAATGTCTGAATTGTCTGCTTTGCTTTGAAAAAACTCATGTCCATTATCAGAACAAATGTAATAAAACAAACACTATACAAACATGTTACCACCTCAAGAGGTATTTGTGTTGACTAGAGTATCCCTTTAATGTCATTAATAACGTGCCGTATACCTATGTTGGCCATTTCCGGCACCATGGCCACGTAGCTGTCACTGGGGAATATGGGCGGGTTGTCATTGATGTCTTGCACTCTGATGATGAACTCAGACGAGGGCTCTAGGGCTCTGCCTGTCTGCCGGTCTGTGGCCGTGGCGACCAGTCGGTACTGGTCCTTCTCCTCGCGGTCCAGAGACTTGGTGACGTGGATGTTGCCCGTGTTGCCGTCAATGACAAACACGGAGCCCACCCCTTCTCCCTCCAACAGGTACTTAGTACGGCCGTCTCCTCTGTCCATATCTGTGTGCAGCTTGGGAAAAACACAAATAAAAATAAAAACACAACTGTAAAAATAACAGTCACGTGGCTTTCAGGCGTCATCACTTTCAGAACCCAGCTGATGCCAGGTGTCACTCATTAACACTCTATATCTATTTTGTCTGACAAACTAGGCCTGTGCTAAAATGGGTGATTTGTGTTAAGATGGGACGTGCTGCTCGGTGAATAAAAAAAAAAAACGAATGGCACGCAGGTGTGGGAGATACATATGGGACCAGGGATGATGAGTACTGATGCATAGACGGCTAATTAACCTACTCAACCAAACACGCCATTGGGGGGTTTAGTCCAGGTTCAGAGTCACATCAATTGTGGGACTGTGGCCCTTTGCAAATGTCATCATACATGTATGTTTGGCTGATGCATTCTGCTACAAGAGGCAGTAGCCCATCCATGTGTTAATCTTTCGGCCTCTTTCTATCCATCTGTCCCCTTTCTTCCCCCGTCTTGTAAATCCATCTGCCTGTACCTTTTAAGCCACCTCTTTCCTTCAGTCCTAGTGTCCTTCTTTCATTAAGTTACTTCGGTTACATGGAATGCCCATCTGCTTATATACTCCCCCCCCCCCCCCCCCCACACACCTCTCTCTCTCTCCTTTGCTCCACGGTGCATAATATTCCTGTTTGGTATATAATGGTAGAGAGGGCTTTAGTGTGAGCTAGATAGGTAAAAGGCCAAACACACCGAAATAGAAAGAGATTACTCAGCCTTCATCGCACTGAGCCTTCTGACCAGAAACCTTCACTTCTCTCTCTACTACCCTTAAGGCACATCTGCACATGTTCGTAATCCACAAGGCTTACTCACAACCTCCGCTACAGACCTTAGATACACACACACACACACACACACACACACACACACACACACACACGCACAAGAGAACTAAAGCCTTGATTAAAATTCTGCCGCAACAATGTGACTGTTTACAAAAATGTACCGAGCAACTTCAAAAGATTTTTTTCGCAAGGCATAAAATGAACTTGGCTTGCGCAGCGGAGAATTAGGCAAATTTAATTGCCTACATAATGATAAGTGTAGAATTTGTCAAATAATTTGTGAGCTTAATAAGACAGATGCTCGCATGAAAGTATCCACATATATTCATCGGCATGTTAACAACACATGTTCATCGCGAGTGTGCGTCACACACATGCAGCACAGCATGCAGGCAGAGACCAGGAGAAAAAAATAAAGATTAGTGTACATCCCTGTGTATGTGTGTGTGTGTGTCTTGGAGGATATAGTTGGGGATTATAGAAACTCATGATAGCATACTCTACAAATTGCTAGATAAGAGACTCAGGATATTTTTTTATTATTCATCACTTACTGCACCCACATGCCAGCTCCCTCTTTTCTTCCTTAGAGCTAGCTTCGATTCTGATCCCACTCTTCACCAAGAGAGACATCTTAGTCAGAGTCCATGCCTGCCTACCCCCTACCCCCCCCCCCCTACATACACTCACTCCATCCCTCTCTTTATCCAGCTCTGCTCTCTCCTTTACTGTCTAATTGCTGGCTCAGTCCTGCTGTGCCCCTGTCAGCATGGAAAAAACACTCTCGCTCCGGGGATGAAATGTATCCTCCCAATGTACAAAACAATGCTGGAAATGGGGGCCAATTGTCTCTCCCTTTGTCGCTTCCTCTCCTACGCTGTAATCTGAATTTTTCCCCCTCCTTTTGCACTGGTGTACAGCACATGACGATCCACCTCCGGGGTTGGTTCGCTTGTTGCCACTGCTTCCTTTTGCCAGCTGAATTCTGACTCTTTTTCTTTGGCAAAGGGATGAGGCACCTGGTATGTGAACTGATGTTTACTCACCTCACACCTTGCACTGGCAAAGTGTTGCAAATGATCGACTCGAATATTTAAAGGTGCAGTGTGTGATTTCGGAATATTTAGTGGCATCTAGTGGTGAGATTGCAGATTGCAACAATCTCTTGGTATATATACCCTCTCTCTCGTCTTCCAACAGGTGCATTTAAAAAAAAAAGCTTGTATTATGGACGTTAAGTTTGTCCGTTTCTGTGCTAGTGTAGAAACATATGTTCAATATGGCTGCCTTTGTGATAAAAAAACCCAATAAGTTTTATGTTCAAGTCATTATACATTAATTATAACATACTTACTGGATATATTACAGTCCATTTCTAACAAGTCTGTTCTGAAAAATGGCAATTAATTCAACACACTGCACCTTTAAAACAAAAAAAACTAAAACAAAGTGAGCCCCTGAGAGAAACTATGGCGCTTCCAAACCCCATCGCAGTGCGGCGAAGCTTTATTACATGCATATCAACATCAAGACGGTTAGCTTGCAGAAGAAGGAGCGGTCTCGTGTGTCTACTGATTGCTTTAACACCCCTCCCTGACTGTATCAATAACAACCAGAGAGGAAGATTAAACATTTATGAGGTGTATACTGCACTGGTAAGAATCCAATCTAGACTGTCACAATAAAGTATATACTGCGGCTAGCTACAAAAAGTGGCTGGCAGCGTTCCCTGTTTAGTGTTACGGCCGATATAATCCTACTCTGAGTATAAGGTAGCGTGCCAGGAGCTGCATTAGTGTGGTTGCGGCTGGCTGTGAAATGCTACAAGTATAAAAAACCCCAGGGGATGTGAGTGGTTCAGGTGTGTGCAGTGGATTAAATCATCTGAGACACTTTCTCATGTTGCGACACCAACAGCGGTTGAAGGGTGGCTGGTGTGGCGATAGTAAAAGCTCATGTATATGTGACATGGGGGAGTGAGGGACTGCCTCACCGACACTTGCAATTATCAGTACATCTGTGTATCATTGCCCCCGAGCACTCAATGAGATGTTTGGAGAGGATTTTTTCCCCATACAAGCACATGGATGATATTTTGCGGAGAAATCTACGTATTTTGGTCTTCAGTAAATGTGACCCTGTGTGCTCTCAGGTTGGCCTCACTCAGATTGACTTGTTCAGACAAGTCAACTGCACATAAAACCGTCAGACTAGCTTTGCTTTCTTTCGGAATGAACCTATACAATGGACCACAATTCCAACCAATAAAAAATTGACTTCTAAATGGATGTGTTGTCTCCAATCTGATTGGCTACAGTAGTAGTATTATTGGTTACTTTTTTTTGGGGGGGGAAGTGGGAAGTAGCTATATTTATTTCATTTTTTTTATTCATATTTAATCAAGTTTTATGAATTTCCATCTGTACTACAGTATATTAGCTTGAAACCCATTTTGTGATAGGTAGCTCAAGTAGTTCACAAACAAAAATGATCCCTGCTGCACACTTATAAACCATAAATATACAATTTGCTTTTAACTGTGCCTGTAAGTTTGAATAAATCAAAATCCAAGATATGAAGTTGTCGGACAGCGTGAGCAACATCTCGTTTTAACAACACGCTCTAGGGTGAGTAATAGTCATTAATATCTCAAGGAGTTTAACACTGTTTAAACATTAAAGTCATCTCAGGGCTCTGCACTTTTCACAAGTATTTCGGGAGGGAGAGAAACATTCATTAATGAGCAGTATGCCTTGGCTGTGTAGCTGGCAGTCATTAAGGTAGCCAACTATGGAATTAAATAAAAGTTCATAAAGCTATTTATGTAAGCAATATGTATTAAACTGTATAAACTATTTAAGTGGACCCAGTGGAGCTGCTACTTCCAGTGCTTCCCTTGTAAGCGATGATCATCTAACGATCCGATTGGAGGCAAAACAGCCCTTTAAAATTGACTTCCAATCCTCACATTGTGGCACATTGTCTCCACTTATATCAGAGAGATGTGTACAACTGTCCACAGGAGACCTCAAACCACTAACAACATCATTTATTGCTGTGTTTTTTCATTCATGGAGATTTGAAAATGTTTCTCAAAATGTCCCATTGTGCTCTCAGGGAATGTTACCCACATGCTGGTCATGACAAACAGCAGCTTACCCGTCCTATGAGCACGGGCTCCGGCCCTCTGTACTCCTCGATCACAAAGAACTGGTTCCAGAGCCAGCTCCTCCTCTGGCGGCGGGGGGCGTGAGGCTGCTGCCCCCCAGGCGGGTACAGGCCGGGCAGAGCGTCCTCATACTGCCTGACCCATTTAGAGAGGCCACCCCGCGGCCTCTCAGCCAGAACATCACCCACACCTGTCTCCTTGGAGTGGGGCTCGGGCTGGAGAGCGTGCTCCTCCTGTGAACTCCACACTCCACTGCGAGCATTAATTACGCCATCAACCTCTCCATAAGTGAAATTGCTCGTTTTCCCCAGGTTCAGAGTGAGTTCACGGCTATGTTTAGTCCTCACCGAGTTGGCAGCAGATTCAGGCTGTTCAGGTGTGACCGTTTGTCTGGCTCTGTCCTCCTTCAAATCAAAGTCAGTGGGTTTTCTGTCAGTGAGTCTAAAGTCCACATTTGGCATGGTTCTTCTCACATCATCCTTTGCATTCCGGAGATGGTTGTCCAATTCTTTGAAACTCACAGAAAAGGTGTCCATGGACTGTGGATGAGGTGAAACATGCTGTCCTTCGCTTGATACTACCTGCAAAACCTGCTCTTCCTCTGGAAGACCAGCAGCCATTGAAATGCCATTTACTTCCCCTTTACAGAATAAAAGAAAGAGAAGCACAACATGTGCTGCCATGGCTAGGTTTAAGTGGTGGCTTTGTGTTTCAGGAGGGAAAAACCGATAAACGGCGGATCAGAGGCAGGTTTTCATGATGCTCCATCTTGATTTCTCCCACCGTGAGTCGCCTCCCTTCCCCTGTGTCAGGTTTCTCTTCCCTGGAGTGAGTGTTCCTCTTGCCATGCAGAACACATAGGATCACCTGACAACACAGAACGAGTGTGAAGTTAGAGGCATACATTAAAGATGGAGTCTGCTAATGTGGAACATGCTTGTTGTCCAAATCACTTTTTTTCTCCAAAATCATTGAATATCTCCTCACGATACGCTATACCTGTAAGTATTGTACAAAAGAAATCCAGTGTTTATGCACAGCGTAGGCTCTGTAAACAGGCATGTTGTGAGCTATGGTGGGGCCCCTTTGTTTACATACCAGTTTAAAGACCCTAAGTTGTGTATCAACACTATGTTTTTTTTTTACAGACAGGTAGAGGACAGTAAGGAAAGACAAAAGCTAATTTCGACAAAAAGCATCCTCCAGAATCCCTGACTCCACCTCTAAAATGGGAAACAAATGCTTTGAGATACTGAGCAGACATGAAGCCAAGTTGACGACTTTCCTCCCTCTGCCACAGACAGGAGGTTTGATACGTTGAGACACATGTGTATATTGCACTCTGTTCAGCTGCTGTAAAAATAGCTGTTTGCGTGTGAGTTTGCGCAAAACAACCGCGAACATAATGGTGTGATAAGAAATTACCTCTGAATTCCCTTCCTACCAGATGCTCTAACTCATATCATTCGCATTAGTGTCGTGTGTGTGTGTGTGTGTGTGTGTGTGTGTGTGTGTGAGTGTGTGTGTGTGTGTGTGTGTGTGTGGATGGCGTTATTGATCACTCAGGCATTCTCAGAGTGTCAAGTGTGGTCTTAAAAACGTTTCAATTAATTTGGAGCCGGAGGGCCTGGCGATGAGGTGGAAGCTCAGGTGCTTTACTGGTCCCTGTCACACACAATTGCCAGGACATGGGCTGATTGATGATGTCCCCTAAAAGATGGTCTGCCCCGTGCCTCAATGCCCAATAGTGAATTAAGTCCATCTTATCAGATTAATTGGACTCATAAATAATTCAAATCAATGGCAAATTCCTCATTTCCCAAAAAAGTTTAATGATCTGAGTTAGCGTTAGTATTTGAGTCAGGCCCGAGGCAATTGATCGTTGAGATTTGACGCGTTGAAAAAGTGTCAGCAGCCGATTAACAAGACTGAAACTTTGCAATCACAAGAAACCATTTTTCTCCCACCCACAGTTGTCCTGCATCCATCACTCTGCCTCACTGTTCCAGTTTTTTGGTGTATTTCACTGTATCTACCAAACACACACGCACACAAACACACACACACACGCACGCACGCACGCACGCACGCGCACACACACACACACACACACACACACACACACACACACACAAAGAGCATGAGTCATATGTACAGAGTGATGCATTTATTTTTTTCCATTCTCCTACTCTCCTACAGTGAAGCATTAATATGCTAAAAAGGCTAAACAGATTTGCCTGCTTGACCTGCGTCACAAATGATCCATTATTGTGTTTTTAAAGAAGCTAACATGGCACGGCCCCATCTGTGGTTCTGACTCAATATCATATGTACAGTGAAACCAACGTGTGCTTTGCTTAATTTAGATGCAAATAAGCACAGAGTGGGCCCATAGTCATCATAGGCACAAGCCTTTGAAGGCAGTGTGTAATATGAACCATAACAAATTCTGATACATCGAAGTTGATATGCTTCATATGAAAGGAAGGACACACACAAATGAAAATGTAATAATGTTATTTTTTAACTGAATATACTGACCTACTTTATAGAGTATAGGCTTTGGAACTGAGTCAATATAATCATAGTTTATATTAAGTAATACTATTCTCTTTAGAACAGTTCTTCTTACCCTTGAATGTTTATTTTCTCCTTTTGTTCACCAATTATACAAATTCAAACGTAGCGAACGTTATGCCGCATGTTCAGCATTTGCATCTTTTTACCATCATCTTAAATCATTAGTGGTTCACTCCAAAACACTTTGGTCTTCCTCAGCTATTGTGCTCCTTTAGCACAGACTGAGCTCGCGGCTTACATCTCCCCCCCCTCTGCCATATACTGTAGCGTTTGCTCCCTCCAAACCCTGTTGCCAGCAGTGCATGTCATTCACTGTTGTTTGAAGTCTTTGGGAGTGCGAGTGCGTATGAGATATGTGTGATATGTACGGCAGCTAGGGGTAGAGAGGATGAAAGCGTGTGTGGACGATTTGCTGCAGCCCCGGCTCAGAATGGAATGATGAGTGGTGACATAGCTCTAAATTGCAAATCGCTGTTTTCTCAGTCTCACTTCACTCTGTGTCGACGCGCTTCACTGCAACAAGGCTATTTCACTTTTATTAAAAATAGCCTGTGTGCATGTCAGGCCCTTTTTACATAGGGAAAAAGATGGGCGATGGAAGGCTAGAGAGAGGGGAAAGGGTGGTGGGGGCTGGTGGTGTGTGATGGTGTGGTGGTAGGAGGAGGACATTAGCTGGGCTTAAACGAGCAAGACGTGGACAGATGATTTCTGTTGCGTTTGAACATCTCTTGGCTTTTCCCCTCCTTCTGCCATTTGTCTTAATGCTTACAGAGCTCTCATCCCTCCTCGCTGCTTCTCTCCCGCTCAGTGCACACAGGGAAAACCTCTTAAGTCTTTTTTTTCAAACCATGCAGCCCGGGTGAGGAGAGGCCCACTGTACTCAGCACATCAGTCACCTCTTTGTAGCCAAGGCGTGACACTCGGACAGCTTAACATTAAAGTGAGACCAAAGCATAAGCAGTGTGCTGAGCAAGAGTTTGACCATGTACTTATTTGTCATATAAAAAATGCCCTCAGTGGTTCAGAATATGCTATGTCTGTATCTATTTGTGGGAGAGAGTATAGTTGTAGGCTATCATTTCTTCATGACACACAAACACACACATGCACTTGACTTTCTATACTTGTGAGGACACTCATTGGCATAATGCCTTCCTGTTACCTTAACCAAGAAAACTTAATGCCTAACCTCAACCCCTAACTCACCCCCCCATCCCTGGCTAACCTAGACCATAGTCTAACCTGAACCTTGGAACCAAGTTTGAACCATCACACAGTCTATATTGAAGGACTGAGGAGAGTGAAAATATGTCCTCACAGTGCAGATATGTCCTCACTACAATAGTTTTAAACTAAAATTTGCCTTCCCAAAGATAACAAGGCGAGCACAACACACGCACGCACGCACGCACGCACGCACGCACACACACACACACACACACACACACACACACACACAGGGCCGCCGCTCCCTATACGCAGAGTACGCAGACTGCGTAGGGCACCAAGTTCCTGGGGGGGGCACCCCAAAAAAAAAATATATAATTTTTTTTTTTTTTTTTTTTTTTTCTTAATTAAAAAGGAAAAAGAGATGGTCCGGGGCCCCCCCAAAATAGTTTTTTTTTTTTAAAGTTCATGATAATCATTACATTACAAAAAATATATAAATTAGTTATGAACAGGCCCATCGTTGTTTTTTCTTAATTGTGTAACCTATCCAGGGGTGGATTACTGCACAGGCACACCGGGCACAGGCCCAGGGGCCCAAGGGCTCAGGGGGGCCCTTAGCCAGAGATACTGATAGTAACTTTTCATGTTGCATAGTCAAAGAGCTCAGTCACTGATGTCAATAACAGGGTCCAAAAAGGAATAGCCTAAATATAAATACTCATTAAAATGTAACAAGATAGAAATCATCATGGGCCCCTCAACTAGTAGGGGAGAAATACAAAAGCAAGTTAAAAACAACAGCATTAGTAGCTCTGTCTAAGGGGGTTGAAGGCCCCCTCACACATACACAAATAAACTTTATATGTGTGAATTCTAAATTGTTCATATCCACCCTTTATCTGTTGAAATGGGCCCCTCCATCATAGAACATGGGTCTGCAGACCAATCTACTGTTTTTACAGTTGCAGAGTAAAGAGTGCTACCTGTTTAAGAAAAATCTGAAAAATAATGTTCCTTCTGCATCTCAGGATTTGATATCTCTCTAGTCTCTAAAATTTCCTCACAAAGTGCACCAGATTGATGCATTTTACTTTAAAAAGGTAAAAAAAATCACCCCCCAACAAGGTACATGGTCCCTCCAACAATACCCCAAAATCCTGTGGGAAACACTGACTTCCTTAATATGTTTTTGCCATTAATTGTATGTATCCGTGTAGAAAATTCAGTGTACCTGACTGGATAGGGACAAGTGGGGGGCCCTTTAAGAGTGTAAGCCCAGGGGCCCATTATCTCATAATCAGTCTATGATCCTATCACTCAATTCCTTTGCAAAGGCAGTTTTTTCACAAGTTAAGCTGTTCTTTCTGTTAGTAAATGCTGGCAAATGTGCCAAAAAGCAGTCGCAGAGATCTTGCAAGGGCAAAAAAATTTCGCTCGCGCCCTGCGGACGCGAGCTTCTGGGTGTTTTTTTTTGGGGGGGGGGGGGCATCACTGACAATTTCTGCTTAGGGCACCCAAAAGCGTAGCAGCGGCCCTGCACACACACACACACACAGAGAGCGAGAGAGACACACATCTGGACTGCTTATTAGCATATCCAGTTGGGACACACTAAACAGCCCGGAGCGTCGACCTTGTCTTGTTAGTGGTAGCCAGAGAAATGACCTACTTGATGCATGTTAATGTGATTTACACACTTGGGCTAACTGTTATAATGAATGCAACGTCCAAAAATAATGCTGAGGGCTACTTCTAAACAGGGGTCCATCCATTATAGCGACCCCGTCATGTTTGTGAGATATAGCGTCCTCGCGCGAATGGGGCACGCGGCAGGTGAGTATTGCCTAGGGCGCGCACAAAACGATCGCGCGCGCCCATACACAAACGGTACGTTGACAGAAAAAAAATAGAAGGGAAGCGCAGCAGCACCGTCCGTTTCATCTGTCCAACATGGTTTGCTTTTTCCCAACGGCTCTCTCACTCATATATTAGTCCTCATTAGCAGCTTGAGCATGGTAACATCTGCTCGTGGGTAGCAAAAGGCGAAAGGTTTTCCCCCGTTTATGCGCGAACAGCTCCAAACTGACTGAGTTAAACAGTTACAATGAGATACCGAAATGAGAAACTGAACGACGAAGTAGGAGAGCTGAGAGGAGTGTAAACTTGGCACGTCTGTGTCGGCGTAATAAGATTCACTTGGATAAACTAGTGAATCGTGAAGATGAAAAGTCATCAAGTGTGGAGGAGAATGAGATCTTACCGTGTGTGCGCAGTTCTGCTCCGGTGCTTTCTCTTCTGGCTTAACGAAGCTGAAATGATCCAACGTGGGAAAGGATGCCGAGGTTCCTCTGAGCTAAACGTGAGGTCTGTCCACTTCGCCCAGTCCTCTCTCTCTCTCTCTCTCTCTCTCTCTCTCTCTCTCTCTCTCTCTCTCTCTCTCTCTCTCTCTCTCTCTGAGTATATCCCTCCCCTCTCGCTCTATGTGTGTCTGTCTCTTCCCCTCTCTCCCCCAGTTTACATATCAGATCATGGTGGTCACCCTACAAGCACACTGACCACTGAGTCAATGTCTACCCTCATTGGCAAAAATTCCCATTTTAGTTGTCTCAATTTGTTCGACCTAAACTAAATATCTTCTAAAACCAAAGCTCTGGTTTCTAACGATCACATGTATTATCACAGTGAATTAAAGGTAAAAGCCCCTTCAATATGTTCTGCTTGGGCTGCTTTCTTCGAAGCAATCCCGTGTTTTGTAATCAGCTTAAATAAAGCCAGTCTGCATAATCATCTTCAAATGTATCCTTCCCTTCCAGTTGTTCCATCATAAGAAGCTGGACCAGAAAATTGCTAGGCCTACTATACTCAAGGATGCATTAACTAAGAGATGCATTAGCACACACACACACACACACACACACACACACACACACACACACACACACACACACACACACACACACACACACACACACACACACACACACTTAATTAAAACATGTCTACTTGGTAAGACTCTAATTGGCCCCCCTTTTTCCCGCTTTGACAAGATATGTTCTCCAGTGATTTAAATGGATTGCTCATCTTTCTTGTGAACCGGCGATGAATTTATTGTAAGCCCTATACATCCCATTTCTGTAATACAGCCTCAGCCTCTTATTCAATTCTCACATTGGGCTGATTTTCTGAATTATTTGCTCAGAAAAACAAACAAACAAACAAACAAACAAACAATATACATTTGTACTTGAAATTTCAAGAATGGGCGTTCCAAACAGCATCATTTAATACTGTGTCTATATTTGTAAAGTCATTTGCGTGCCCAATATATCTAAATATTAACCCCCTGTACCTTTGAGCGTCTCAATCCTTGAGACAATCCATCTTCACAGTGCAGTCTTGCTTTGCCAATACATTTTTTTGTGATCATGCTGTCTTCTCACTAAGAAACAAGAACAAGTGGTGGGGAGACAAGTGCTCACTGATATCACTCCTCATCAGATCCCTAGAATCCAGCTGGGTACGGAGGTTTACTAATGCCAAAAGTACTGCAAACGCACAAAACAAAGCCAAGCTGTAATCAATCTTCTAGTCAGGACGAGGGCACACTGGGAAATGTTTTAAAGAGCAAAAACATGTTCTGAGCTGCAGCTCTGAGGGGGGTGGGGGTGGAGGGGGTCTCAAACAATTTTTGGCAAATGGTTCGCTGTTAGGTTCATTTGTTCTCAAAGTTTTTTTTTAAATTTTTGATATTACTAAGCAGTGTGGTCTGTTACATTTCATCTCTTTGTGGTCAACTCCACTGGACTTTGCCCTGCTCTCAGCTGGAGTTGGCATGGGAGAATTAGAAAAATGCCAAAACGGAACTAAAAAAGTTTTGAAGAGGGCAGAGCAAAGGAAGCCCCAATGCCCACTGAATCACATATTTTCTCCCAGGCTAAAAAACGTTGATTATATCACGATTCGGTCCTTGTTCCCTCTCAGAACTTTGTGGTGTACTTACAAGTCTGTCTTGTGTGTTGTGTGGCCTTGTGTTTTTCACTCACTCAATAATTCTGTCATTAATGAACTTCCGAAGATGGGAATTATGGATGAGGTTGGGGAGGAAGGGATGCATTTCCCCATCTTACTCTCACTGCTGCAGTCAGTCGTATACAGTAGAACTAATGTAGGTTAAAGAAGACACTCAACTCTGAGATGTTGCACTGGAGATTTGCTGAGCATCGTCTCGCAACACTGCCCTTAATTCATTTGCTTTTTTGGATTTCACAGCTGAAAAAAAAAGAAATATATATATACTGTATACAGACAGCTGCAGACATAAGGCGTTTAAAAACTCTGTCACGTTGTAAAAATAAGCTCATCATATCAGCATTTTGTTGTGGTAACACAGTCCATATGCTATACTGTCAATTTGCCATATGGTAAAATGGCCTCACCCTTGAACAATTTCAACACCGTACTCTACTGTAGCTGCCTAAACCGAAGTTTGAAGAAGGGCAGTGAGGATGAGAACAGAACAGTTCCATACCTTTTGACCTAATATCCTTTGCAGCCATTGTCTCTTGCATAATCACCAGCATGCTTAATTTACTAGCAGACTGCTCACACAGAATGGACAGGCAAGTTCAGCAAAATTTCATTTTATTCTTTAATTTATTGAACTGTAAAAGAAACTTCGGAATAATTCTGACAGCAGTCACAAATCAGTCTTCAACTCCTGTTTATTGCTGCAGCAAAAGGAGTTCCCTTATACATGACCTTCAAACTCTGTAGATTTCTATACATTTCACTCAATTTTTCCTGCTTCTTTCTGTGTCTAAAAGATTCAGACACTTTCAGCGATACGATGTGATTATCTTGCAGACTTGAAATGACTAATAATGTTTTACCAACTCAATCAAAACACCAGACTGCAGTGTGCTGTTAGAATACATTGTATCGTCAGCGCTAACAAAACATCGGCTGTTTATTAGACGGAACGATATGCATGCCCAAATCATTTGAGTAATAGCCTGGAGGATGCAACTGCCTGTCCTGTTCACTAATTTACAATCTGCGGCAAAGATGCCATCGCTCCCTTCCAAAATATACTCCCCGATGTTTGCCTAGCTTTCCTCATGCCATTTCAGTTTGTTTCTTGGCTTAACCCAGACAAAGTCACACCCTCTCTCTCCCTTCTCTCTTGTCTTGCCTTTTCTCTGTAATATTCCTCTTTCAGATCCTCTCTCCTCCTGCGCGTCCATCCCTTTGAGGAGACGTGATAGACATCTACACAGTTTCCTGAGTATGCATCCCTGTGTGTGGCTCTGTATACAGCCTCCCTGGCTATTTTCGTGGCCTCAGCCAATGTCAGTCCCCATTCAACCCCTTGGTCCAAAATTGAGTAGGCATAGGGTGATCCCGAGCCAACCGAGAAGAGGGTGCCCTGCAGGCGAGTACCATCACTGCAAACATAGTACAGACTGGGTCCAGATAAGGCTGCTTTCTTTCTGGCACAGTCCTGTTGACCACCAGCGGATGAAGAGGAGCTCTGAGTCTTCACCTTTGCCACAGAGGCCTTTTCAGGACTGGTGTCCACAGACATTCCCAAATCAGTCATTTGACTATTTGAACCTCCGTCTGCCTCTCCTCCGTCCCACCCACACAATGTGGCCGCCACACACAGCTCAGTTCCCTTAAATGGGTGAAGCATGTGGGAAAGCAATTTGGCAGCTCCGCATGTGGACAGCCGTCTGCCGTGACGGAGTTGGTAGAGCCGCAGTTCTCGGCCCAGGATGCGTTTCCAAAGGGCACAGTCGGCTGAAGTACCTGAAGTGGTGCCCACCAAGTGACTGTGAATGGGCAGGATCTTCTGGGCGGCGGGACACGCCACCAGGCCAGAGCAACTGGAACGAGTGTCTGCTGCAGCCAACACGCCGCCCTGGAACACAAAGGCCAGGGTGGTGGTTCCATGAGACATGGGAAATGGCAGAGGAACGGACTGAGAGGAGGCCAGAATTGGGCTTGTGGGCAAGGAGAAGGATGGTAAGATGGAGTCTTCAGATGAGAAGGCGTCGGAGCTCTGGATGGTTCTGATCTGCCCAAACTGTAAGGGACTTTCATCCAGGTACTCTGCAACTGGTATATAAAAATGAAACAGACTTGTGCTATTGCTGAAGGGCAGATCACTTACATAGTCACCACCAGTCCTCTTTCTAAAAGGCACCGCATAGCATTCGTCACTTGTGCTGTCCAGAAAGATGTCCTGGAAATTGCAGAGCTCCTGTAAAGCCATTGAAAAAATGTTTTGATTATTATTTCCTTAAATGAAATCCAATGGAAAATATTCATTCAATTTGTCTGACAAAGGTAAGCCTGCCCTCTAGAGTTGTGGATTGTCTAGTGTAACAGCAGGAACCCTTTATATAGGCAACTAGACCACATCCATCCGTACGTGTTCATCTAAAATAACCCATCAGCAAAAGTTACTGATGCCTCATTCACTTGAATTGAAGCATAAACAGCCAGTAGCCCATGGGTGATTAATTTTGGCTGTGATATCAGGTTGTTTTTCAGTTCAGATTTCTTCAAAGTTTTGTGTGGGTGTAGGCCAATGAGGACGCTGGTTGATGGCAAGGCCTTGGCTCGAGCACATCCAATTAAGTGAGACTCCGAGCTTTGATGCATTACTCCCATGGAAAGTTCCCTAATATAATCTGTAAAAAAATGAATCAAACAACATTTCTCAAGTCACTCTGGCCCAGCCTGTATGCTGTGCTGTAGCCATTCAAAGACAGCTCTTAAAACAGTACTTGTAAACTGGCTACACAGGAATATCAGGTAATCCTGCATTACACAGGGTGTAGGCTCACTCACACAACTGCCACCCGCGTGGAAAGTACGCTACCAGCTGTCAACATTATTTGTCACATTACTTACTTTATTTGTTGAGCGGATCGAAAATGAACACAAGGATTACACAATTGCTTTGATTCAACACTTATAATTCACCTTAAGCCAAAAAAACTCAAAATGAAGGTGTTGCAATCCGTCATTTTTGGATATGTTTTCACTGCTTCTATTTTAATGGTAAGAAACTTTATTACACTTAACTGTATCTCACTGTAACAGTACTTTAACACATATTTCAATTGATGGTTGTATGAAATTGGCCACTCAATGTCATCTGCCTGTCTGTCTGTCTGTCTGTCTGTCCTCCGTATCTCTCTATCTATTATCTAACAAGAGAGTTTTCCACTGGGGCTAGTTCACATAGGTTTTACCGCAACTTTCAGCAATTTTTTTTTTGTCTTTGGCCCACAGCTGTTTTGATTCACTTTCACCGCTCTCACGGTAATGTCTATGGCTGCAGCAGGGAGCTTTGTTCAAAGAAAAAGTTTGAAAAACCCAATGTACACTATCTCCTATCCCTCCCTCAGTTGGCAGAAACAAAACCCAAAACATAACAAAAGCAAAGCTCTTGCGATAAATCATAGATCTCACTGGCACTTGTCCAGGTTTGTTTTTGAGTTTCGGCTCATTGTTTTGACCCACAACAACTGGGGCCGCCAGGCCAACGGGACCCCCCGCCAGGCCAACAGCAGCCTGACTTAATTATTATTATTTTTTAAATACATGTTTAATTGATTCCATAATAATCATTTGCGAGCGTCTGTGCCCCATTGTCGATCTACCCCTCGTGTGCGCCTGTCTTTACAACCTCTCGTTTGATCATCCCATCAGCTGATCTGTGTGTCTGCGCGTGTGCATTCGGTGCGCACTTGTTAAACACGGAAGCCAATGAGCAGAAGCATGACTAGCAAGCAAACGTTGAACTAGTGGCGAAAATAAAACCAGTGCCTGCTCTTTGGAGATATTAAGGACTCAGTAACAGAGACGTTGAACAGGAAAAAGTGCTGAGCAAAACTTAGAAAGTTAAAATCGTTACGTCGCCGTGGCAACACAACCAATCTGTATCAACAGCAGAGACAGCGTAGAAAAAAACGCCATGCACACGTTTCAGTAAGTTTACAGAAGTGCCTCACTGCTACTGCCTTTGGCATTCTCAGAAAAGCATTAATTTATTTTCAAGGGACATATTAATGTATTTATTGTTTTAACTGTTAAATTATCTTGAAAACAGCAGGTTATAGGCCTACAAGCTTTATTTTTTTGTATTGACAATGCTACTTTATTTTTATGTTTTAAATTGAGAAATAGGCTAGATGAAATATAATGGTCGGAATAGGGAATTTGCCCTATGTAGAGCACATGTTGATAGGCTAATCATGATGTGTAGCCTATGTTATTAATTTATTTTCAACAAGGCTATTTGCATAAAAATAAATTAAAAAAAGTTTCAGTAGGCTAGTTTCAAGTTGAGGTGATTCAGATTATTCCAGAAATGAGTACTAGACAGAACCCGTCTATATTAGATCTGAGTGTTTATTGTTTTTTATTGAAATCCACATATTTTTCTTCAATAGTTCACATGGCTTGTGTCTCCAAATTATTACAGAAAATAGTTATAGGCAGGACATATGACAGTTGTTTACAGAGCACAGATTTAATCAGATTTCGCCTCTCAAAGTGCACCAGATTGATGCATTTAACTTGAAAAGGATAAGGTTTTCTTCTGCAGGGGGATGCCCCCAGACCCTCCTAGAAGGTCCATTCTCACCCAGCAGGATCTAAAAATCCTGTGAGAAACACCACATGTACAAACATACTGAATGTGAAAGCATAACCCTATGCCCTCATTCTTAACGGGCTGTCAAAAGAGGCTCATCCCAAATGGGGTTCGTTTTGGTCAATGAAATTTGGTATGCACGCGGCGCTCATACTCTTTATCAGCTCTTACCACCGGGCCTAAAAAAAATTCTAGGGGAAACACTGTGTAGGCATGGTGGTATGTAAGTGCCCCCCCCCCCTTAAAAAAAAAATCAGTTAATGCAGCAAGTTAACCTCCTCTGTCAACATATGTACTATGTTTCCTGCTCGAGTGAAAGAGACTGCGTGCTAACCTCTTTTCCCCTACCTTCAATTCACTTGATTTACTTATGTTTCCCTTCACCCAGGGCCACTGTGTGCCGCAAACCATTTCAACCTCCTCACCGCAGACTGTTGAGAGTGTCATAGGGTTTGACTCAGCCCCTGACACTGTGGTAGATGGCTCATTGGTCCATGTGCGCTATCAGTGCTCCAGGCCATGTCGGCTGGCGGTCGAGGTGGTGGTATCCACGTTAAGGAAGACAGATTTAGTGATCTTCAGGAGAAAATGGACCAGTGGCACATCCCGAGGCTACAAGCTCCGCCAGGTGCCTCTCAGATTGCCCCCGTCCATTTTATATCAACAGAACATTTTCAACAGGCGTGTTTTGGACGCCCAGAATGGGACAGTTTGTGCTTGGTTAGAGCATCTTGATGATGGCAGTGAGAACGGGACATCCAATGACTCCATGTTGAGGGTTTATAAAGCGCTGCTGATGAAGCCGCTCTCGGAGCGTCCAGCCAAGCCTCCCACTGAGTGCCCTTCATGGTCTGCTCAGCTGATGTGGCGAATGACCAGAAACAGAATGTATCAATGTCCACACGAGTCAGGTCAGACCTTTGATCACATCTTTTCATGTGTGCATGAACGCATCCCATCTCTATTACCAAAACCTTTTAAATGTGTGTGTGTGTGTGTGTGTGTGTAATCTTTCACTGTTTAAATCGTACATAGACATAATCGATATTCTGAAGTTCCCCCTGGCAAGTACCGGTGAACCCTTTGGAGTGGTACGCAGGTTCCAGCCGTTTATCCACAGAACCCTGGAGGGGACTCGTCTTCATGCTGTGACACAGCCCAGGTTTGAAATATAAACTCCACTCACTGCCTTTCTCATCTAGTTTATTTAGCGTGAGCTTATCCTGAGCAAAGTACAAACTAGGGCAATATGAGAAAAGAAATGTCCAGCAGGCTATCCCAATGTATCAAATACTTTAGAATTATATCATTTTAAATACTATTAAGGTGTACAATAAATCCCGACAAACCACAACCTATTACCTCAGTACACAATGCCAGTGATTTGTGTTGATATCAGCAGATTGACAGGCCACAGGTCAGTGATTGTTTTTCTTTTCACTGCTGGCAGCTTTCACTTTTACTTCACTGTCACATTACAAATGACTTCATTAAATGTCTTCACTGGAGCATATGTGCATTTTATTCACGGTCAATGAAAGACAAGCGAGGTCAGGTCAGTCATTTTTTTTTTAGAAATAAAGTGGCGCGTTTAAAATTCAGCCCCACGCTTCAACGGCCGAAGAAATGATGTGTCAAGTTATCGTCTGGTGGCTTGGTTTTTCCAGCGCCACCTTATCTGCGTGGATCTACCTACTGAAGAGGTGTCACAAGAGGCGCTGCGGGATCATCCATCACGTTGACGGGCGAAATGTGTACGAGTCGGTTTTGATACAGCTCGCAGACACAGGTGGGTCATTTCAGCGTGTGTGTGTGTGTGTGTGTATACACCTGATAGTTCAGGGGGATTAGATTGAAGTATCATGAGGCGATTGTGAGTGATGATGTGTGTGTTCTGTGAGACCGCTGTTATGTTTTAATAAAGAGCTTTGGATCTCCTGCTGGTGAAATATATGACATTTCTCCCATGTGTGTAGGGGACATCATGATTCAGGCCCGGGTGACAACAGGAGAAGATGAAGCTTTCCGAACAAGTGAGGTGTTGCCCCTGCGAAAATGGATTAGATTGGACTGTTACATACAGGACTCAAAGGTATATAGAGAGCCTTAGAGTGTGTGTGGGATAAAGTATAGCAAATGAAATTACAGCCTGGGGCGACATCTTTTAGGGCATCCTTTCTCTGATTAGTTTTGTCTGAGTGCCATTGCTTTCCAGTGTTTGATTTTCTTTATGGAACAGCTGGAAAGATTCTGAAAGATGGTTCCTTTTTCCAGCTGGGAAACTCCAGGCCATTTGCAGGGTGTACTGCAATTTGGAGTCGTTCACAGCTGAGTAGGTTTTTTTTTTTCTCATGTTATTATGTCTGGCTTTTTAGGTGCTGCTGGATGTAACATGGGATGGTGTAAGGCGAAGATATGTACATGAGTAAGAAGACTTTTTTTTTCTTTTAAGATGTTGAAGCTAGTTCTTCTAATTTAAATGTTGTGAAATAAGCGAGACACACACACACACACACACACACACACACACACACACACACACACACACACACACACACACACACACACACACATAGCCTTTATAAAGCAAGTATTAGTCCAGTCACTGCAATACAACAGGGATGTCTGACACATGCACAATGATGATGAAAGCGGATTTGAGTGGTGTTTTAAATATCTTTTAGATTTCAGGACAGCATCCATCTTGATGACACTGATGGATACTTTGTGATCGGAGGAGGCAGGTTCATGCCAGGCATTACTGGGTATTTTGGGCCAATCAAATACTATCGATTTGGAACTGAAAAGGTAAACTTTCAACTTAAAACAAAATTTAATTAAATTTTTTATTTTGTATTACTGATAATCCCAGTGTGTTCAAATACAATGTTACATCTGCACCACAGGTAGACAATCCACTTCACCTCAAGTCAACGTTACAGGAGGTGGATAGGACCCACCAGGAGTGTCAGCAAATAAAAGAATTTACAAGAGATTTTCTCCAAGAAGCAACTGAAAGTCACCTCCTGTCCCCAATCGACAAAGGTGAAATATTAATTTGGACCTTTTAAACCAGTGTTACAGCCATTCTACAGGGACCAGCCTTATACTGTACAGTATAGACCTCATAAACAGGGGTGTCTGTACAACAACTGCAAACCTATTAAGAAGGGGAAGATTACTGTTGACACGTTTCTTTTTATGTTTCATTTGCAGGTGTCTGCACCGCTCAATTCACAAGACTGTGGGGTCAAGTTGGAGAGAAAATCTGCACTCAAACATGGACCTGGGAACAACAACTTAAATACAGCACGCTTTTTAATTTCTTGCAATCAGCAGTGGAAGAAAACATAACAGGTGTGATAGATTGTTGCACTGCACCACATACAGTATGTATATACTGTTTATCTTAAATCATTATTTCACAGTTTTTGAAAATTAACCATATCATTTTCTGTAGGATATTTGGGCATTAAGAACCTCAGGAGTGCTATGTTCAAACAGGCAGTTGGTACAATGTTCACAGTGAATCAAAATAGAATCACATTCAACTCGACGGCTCTGCTACAAGTATCCTCTTGCCTTGGGAATCACAAAGCATCTCTTTTGTTGGCTACTATCCACTTATCGGGCCTTGGACACTCAGTCGATCAACAACAGGTAGAGACACTGACTTACTCCTTAAGTTCTACTTCATCACGCATAAGTTCTGTAATGCTGCTGCCTGATAACACTGACTCCTATTCGTTTCAGGGTCATGTCTATAGTTTGATTGGTGCAATGGGTGATAACCACCTCGCCCTGATGCATGCAGGGTACAAGCACGCACAAGGAATTGATGGCTTTCCAAAAGACTTGGACATGGCTTACAGCTACTATTCCAATGCTGGGGCACAGAGCGTCAGTGACAGTTCCAGGACACATGAAGATGAGGTATGTTTAAATGACTGGTATCACAGATTTTTAATTTAAATTTTTTTAGCCATGGTGGTGGCGACATGGCTATAAGGATGGCATATGAAAATAGAATCAATCTTCCATTTTAATTGTCAGTAAGAAAGTGAGTTTCCAGAAATGTTGAGATGTTCATCAAAAAAGTAAAAAAGTAAAAGTAATGTAAAACATAAACTTGATGCATAATAATAACATCAGCTGTATGTAAAATACATGTTCAGCAGTACATTACAAACATCTACGGGTAATGTGTAAATCCATAGTCATTCAAACACATACAGTAAACAACCACATACTGTGATAAAAATGTGACCGTATCCACAACATGATATATATTGTCTTTCCAGCCAGGAAAAGTAGTTGGGTCTTGAATATTAATAATAAATGTGAAGGATTTGCTGTCTTGAAAAATAGAATAAGAGCACTCCAAAGAGAAGGAGCCAGCTATAAGAAAACTCTACTTTAGGCTGATTTCCTGTTTATTATTGAAACATTTTAATAAGCTGCACCGAATGAATGTCGATAAAGATAATAGAAAGACTTTACTGTCTGTTCCAGCTTGAATAGGCATCCAGAGCACTGAGAAAACAGTTGATGTGAAATGTAGATGAAAGTACAAAAATATATCTGGTTTCCATCTTAATTAAAGTCCCTGAAAAGCTATTTCCTCAATCTGCTTCTTATTTTAAGCGATAGGGTCTTACATGAACATGACATGTTCTGCCGTGATTAGAACAGTTCTATTTATTTCGTTGCTATTTTATTTGTCTGTTATACAATATTTGCATTTGTATCAATCAGATGACTGTCTTTGGGGATGATTGGTTATGTTGGTGGCGTTGTCAATCGAATCCGATTAAACCCCTCCCACACAGTCCTGAAGTAGTGAATACGTTTATCAATGTTAAACTTTAAAGGGGCTGTGAGGAACTTTTTTATATTTCTGAACAGTCTAATTTTTCCTCTGATTATCATAAATTTGTAGCTTAATAGCCGTGTTTCGCAATTTGTTTTTAACATCTTCTGTCTATTTCCACAAAAGCTTGCGGATTCTATGTCTTTTGGAGTCAACTGTGTGTCATAGGCTAACGATCTAAAAAGTTTGTTAACTGACTGTTATCAAGCCTTTTAGCATTGGAAGCTATATTTAGCATTTTAAACCACTTGTATTAAACTAAATGGTGTGCAATGTTGAAAGAAGAAAGTAAACCAAACAGTACAGTAGAGAGAATATTTGAGAGCTACAGTGACTGACCTAGCCCAGCCATGACGGCTAGCGAGCTAACGGTTAGCTCACCAGCTACCAAAGGTCACCAATTGGCTTTAGTTACAAGTAGCCTCGTCACTGCATCAACAAGCTTTGGTCCCCACCTATTTTGTGTGGAAGAGTGAAAATCACTTTGTGTGTACGTAATTTTAACGGTAATAGTGCTATAACAATGTTTCCATTTGTCCTTCCTAAAGCAATACACACCTGAACACGTCTACCTTAGTAATGAAGAGGATTTATACCGCACCACACAGGAGACCAGTGATGTTTTCCACTTCCTGAAATTCAAAGCAGAGAGAGGAGACGCAGAATCTCAGGCATGTTTGCCCTCCATCCTACTTTTATTCTTATGTTATGATCAGCCAGTGATCAGAACAAGCCAATAAAAACCTGTGTTCTCTATATAGTACCGCCTGGGAGCAATGCTTTACTCGGGACAACATGGAGTCTCCAAAGACATAGTGAATGCGATGAAATGGTTCGAACGGAGCGCGATGAAAGATCCCTCGGCGATGTACGACTACTCCATCCTACTGATAAAGGTTCTGTGAGATTTTAGTTACCTCAACCTATTTGATGGTTACATTGAGTGAATGTTTGAGAGTCTTATGTTTTGACAGTTATTGATTCAAAGATTGATGTGGATTTCTTCAGGGCCAGGGAGTGAAAAGAAACACTACCCGAGGTTTTCAGCTGCTGAAGAAAGCTGCAGCAATGGTAAGTGTGTATACTCCTGCTGGTAATCAATCCCATGGGTACACTTGCCTTTACTAAAACAACCTTTTGTTTTCTCTGCTTTAGGGCTCAATTAACGCCTTGAATGGTCTCGGCTGGTACCATGGGATTGTGCTGAACGACCACAAGAACGCAGTGAAGTACTTTGAACAAGCAGCGCTAAACGGGAGTGAGGATGGCATGTTTAACCTGGGAATTTATCATCTCAGTGGGGTGAACCCGGACAGCCCGCGGAGGAATGAGGTATTTTTTTCCCCCCACTCCCTTGTCCAGGTTTTGTTTTCATTACGAATCAGGTGCAATCATTTAACACAACTTATTCTCTTCTAAATGATCCACAGTCAGCCGCTTTCCAGCTCTTTCTACACGCATCTCGGTTGGGTCACGCTGCCGCATCAGTGGAGGCAGCCTGGTACCTTTCAGCAGGAAGCCTGGAAGGGGTGTCTCAGGATGCGGAGAGGGCTGTGATGTAAGAAGCTTCTTTTATTAGCTCGCTGAAGAAAAAGCTTTGTTGTGGGCTGTTGCGTTTTAGCCTGCAGCTCAGTGGCATCTCATTTCAATGACAGCGGCTAATTCAAGGTCAGACCCTATTTGCATATCTAAAAATAAGAGTCACTGTCACCCGCACTATGTTGTCTGGCACATAAGAGATTCTGCTTACCATTGTTCCTCTGGTACATCTTTATGAATATAAAGAAGCTCCTGCCACAGCTGTTGAGGCCTGTTTTTAGAAACAATCTCAACAAATCAGAAACTATTTTTAGAACTGTTCAAATATTTTTTTTTACGTTTATGTGGAGAAAATCGTACTCCATTATTCATCACCCATCCTCTGCCCTCTGTACAGAATGCTGAAAAAGGTCTGTGAACAGAACGGACACCTTGGATTTATGATCAGGGAGGCTCTGCAGGCCTACCTCCAGGGCTCCTGGTAAGGGACATTCATTTCAATTACTTTCCTATTGTCCTCATTTTTCTATTTGTCTCCGCTTCTTCACAGTTGTTTTATTGTGTTGTGTCAGGCAGGAGGCATTCGTGAAGTATGTTTTGGCAGCTGAAACCGGTCTGGGTTTGGCCCAGAGCAATGCTGCGCACCTGTGTGAGGTAAATGCGTCCACTTTGTCTGCGTTTAACCCTTTGTGTCTCTCGTCATAACACAATGGCTGTTATTTTAATCTGATTTTTTTCAGCACAATTCTGAAATCATGTCCCATAATTGTAGTACTTAAGCACATCAGCATCCTGTCACATAATAAGATAATAAAAAGCATGAACATTTTAGCAGTTGATAATCAAACCGTTGTCATCGCCTTTGTTCTTTCTCACCCTCCACCCATTCTCCCGTATGTAGGAACTGAATCCCAGTCATGATTGTCAGTGGAGATATCATAACTTCTCTATATTAAACTACAATCCCCATCCGTACGGTAAGTTTCCCTTCATTTCATTTTGCCTTCCCCTTTCCCCCCTCCCCATCAACCTGGTCGATAAACACCAAGTATTTATCTCCCTTTATAGCTCTGCTGAAGATGGGAGACTACTACTGTTCCTCCAGCGCGCGAGAAGAAGGCTCATTATCCTCGGTTGGTCAGGCCGTATCGATGTACGGCAGAGCAGCTCTAGCAGGCAGCCCTCAGGTGACAGATTTACTACGGCTGTAATCTCATCACCCCTGTGATAAACTTAATTAAAGTTCCACGAGCTCAGGCCCACCGCAATAAAAACAAACAAACAGCATTATACAGTGTCATTCTCTGTGTGCATAACCCATCAGCCCCCCTGTTATGACTTGATTTTTCATACCGACATATAGGGAATGTTCAACTTGGCTGTTCTGGCACAACAAGGCCACGTTCTTCCATGGAGCCTCCACGTCATCTTCAATGTGTCTCATCGTGATCAACAGGAAATCGTGGTGGAGAAAATCTTACAAAGGTGCCTTTTTAAAACTATTCTTGCCGCAACAATGCACTGTATAAGGACCATGGATATGAGGTAGTAATGATATACAGTATGTGTGTATATATATGTGTGCTTCTACTGTTACTTTAATGGTGGATTAACATTAGATGTTACCAATTTAAGTGATTCAGGAAGATTAGTATGTTTTCCCCGTTTCCAGTCTTTGTGCTATAAGCCCTTCTAACTGGCCTTTTTAGTGCTAGCTCCAGATTTACCATGCAGACATGAGAGCCGTATCAATCCTCCCTCTTAACTCTTGGCATGAAAGGAAGGATACTTCCCTAAATGTCAAGACAATTTAAGGTGAAGTCAGTTAGCCCAACGTTAGCTGCTTTTTTATCGCTAGGCTTGATATTAATCATGTGAATAATGTGTTTTACAAAATGTTGTATTGTTTTTTTTATCTCTTAAGATGTGTGGAGACGGAGGATAAAGAGGCGCTATCACCCTGTGCTCTAGCTCTGTTTGGAGTCCAGATGGGGAAAGCCTTGAGGATGATGACTCAGAACAGCACGCAGCTCGTCTTGGTAGGCACATGACAATCAACTCACATGTCGAAAGAGAAGCTAAATAAACACACCGCGAGCAGCACTGCTTTTAGTTTATTATCCTTCCTTTGACGATTAAATCTACCTTCAATTATTGAAATATGTTCAAAATGCAAATTGGACTTTCATCATAAATAACACATTAAAGGCACTTTAAGCTGCTATGTTGAGAACGATAATGTGATCATTTATTGATATACTTTTTTCCTCTTTAGGCATACGCATCCCTTCTTTCTGTCTTTGTCGTTACTCTCATTGTGCCATTGCAGAGCTGTCTTGGTAAGTAATAGTGCTCTTCTTTACCCGCAACTCTTTGCATGCCTATGCCACAAGATGGTGCTATTTCCCCAGACATTTGATCACTACTACTGTCTTGCCTTGCCTTGTACATCTTAAGGACAATCCAGGCCATTGTGTGTGTTTGCCATTCAAAGTGTCCTTACTTCTTTTTAAACCCGCCTTGATCTGCAAATTGACACAGAACAAAGGGTTGGGACGCAGCGTGCGGTCGTACCCAGGGCAAGGTCATCATCTGCCAGCCAAGACGGTGTCAACTTGAATAGAGAGCAAGATGGCATCATGGGAAGGACCAACAGAGCGCCGGGGAATCTATGGCTTACCATCCTGAATGGCGCCCAGTGGATCCGGCCGACGGGAGATTTTGCTGTGACTCTGTCGGGCGTGTGTCTGTGTGTTTTCTGGACCACACTCCTCTATATCATCTCTTATGACTTAACATACCCGGCACAGTGATCCAATAGCCACAACAGCATAAAGCCCCGGACACTGCTCTCATGCTGTAAGAGCATACATTTAGCGGATGACTTACTGCACTATTCATGTGACACTTTTGTGTTTCGGGAGGAGTATGACTCATTTAAAGTTATGATGAGACAGACAGGAGCCAAGTGCTGATCAGAGTGTGATGCGTGCTGTTCTATCTAAGTGTTGATACTGTTCCTGCTGATTTGTATTTTTATTGTGGAAAATAAATGACTTATCATGCAAGTTTATTTGATTGATTTATTGTCCTTGGGGATGTGGTGCCAAGGAGGGAGAGTGAAGCTTCTGTTGTGTTTCAACTTATCTGTTTATATAATTCAGTCATTTATCTCATGGAAATAATAGCTCACCTATTATTATCTACTGTTCCTAGTGACTGTTGACTTGCTACAGCAGCATGAAGGGGCACTTAATTATTATGTGCAAGGCCGGAGCAATGGAGAATTGGGTAGCTATTGATTTAAGTCTCTGGCTGGGCAGGTGCTCCTGGTCGATGTGTAAGATAAGACAATATCAGTGTTAGCCATCGCTGTGGGAGACAACAAGAAAAGTGTGGACTACAGACTGTATACTTGTATGTAACAGCAAATGAAGACACCTCAAAAACGTCTTTAGAGCGCTTGCTAGGGTATCAGTCAAAAAAAGTAATACTCCTCTGGCTTGCTGATGTTTTCTCAAAGACAACATAATGGGTAATAATATCCTATGAGGGATTCTGTTTTTATGGCTGCCAACAAATGTGAGGAATAGGCAGCATTACCCCTACTCCTAACAGTTATTTACCGCTCTAGGTGACTTGTGATGATGCACAGTTTATAGCAGGGAGTGTTGTTGTCTGGAATTCACAGAGCTGTCATTAGCTAAATAAGGAGTTTCACTGCGCCAAGTGCAGCTCCTTCAGTTCAGAGTGAAGCCTGTGTGTAATTTGTGGATGGAATAATGATCTCCCTCCTCCATCACTGTCCCTCATGTTGTCTCTATCTGTTTTCTTAAAGGGACAGGTCATCAAAACAAAAACATTGCACACTGATACACACTATGCATTGTAGTAACCTTTAAGATGTCAGCTGCAGTTTTTGTGATGGTATTTTCTCAGAATCCTCAGTGCTATGAGGAACTTTTAAATATTTCTGAAACAGTCTAATTTTTTCCTCTGATGATTATAATTGATATGTAACAGCAAACAACACCATAAGGGCAAATAATGCTATTTGTATATAGTTTTTATGATTGCATTTGTCATGGGTATGCTCACCCAGGACCTACAGCTGGCATAGTTAAAAAACTACCGCCTTTGTCCAAAGGGGGTGCAAGAATGAACACAAACTGAAAGTTCCTCGGAGCACCTTGAAGTAGCAGATGGTTTCAGATTACAATGACTGAGTTTGCCTTTAACTGTTGTTGTGATTACATAACACATCCATGCTCTAACTTGACGTATGCTCTTGTTCCTTTAACAGTTTTCACTGCCTGATTAAATGGATTAACTGACCATACCAAAATGAACGGCTGCTACTGTTTCAGATGATGAAACAGGTTTGTGGTGTTCCCCGTTTTAGCACGCACATGTCTTTGGCACAGTTTGCAGTGCCACGTTGCTCCGTTTTTTACTAGTTGAATTAAACTCTCAATGAACCCTACATAGTATTTGATTAACATAAATAGAGAGAGAATTATTATATTATTGAGAAAACAGCAAACATCCTTTGCAATAATACTAAAAACAAATACTTGATACGTAGTTGTTTCAAAGTTTGTTTGCCGTTTCAAACCAGCTGGCATCAGTGTTGGTTAGGGGGATGGCATGTGCACAAATGTCACCACTCATTTTCCACATCAGCAGAGTACAGCAATCTTAGTGACTGTACGGTAATTGCTAGTGAAATATTACTGTACTGCCATCTAATTTAATCTCTCCTCTTCTCAAAAAGCTGCTGTAACATGAAATTAAAACCGAACATCCCCATAGGCACTCACTCAATTGAAATTCCTACCCTGTTCACAAGGAGCTCTCAGCCAACCGCTGAACCCCTTTTCATTGAGAGTTGAGATGAGTGTGTGTGTGTGTGCACAAGGCTGCGTGTAGCCCGACACTTGAACTTGAAGTTATAGTAGTCTGTGGTTTTATACAACACAACAGCTACAAACACTATACTCAGTAAGGCTTTTGAGGTCCTGCAGCTGCACAACCATCTCCACCACACACACACACACACACACACACACACACACACACACACACACACACACACACACACACACACACACACACACACACACACACACACACACACACACACACACACACACACACACACACACACACACACACACACACACACACACACACACACACACACACACACACACACACACACCATATTAAAGAGTGAAAGCAAAGCACAGGGTCCAGACATAGCAAGTGTTTATTTGTGTGGTTCAGTTAATACATGGGGACACGTTCCACTTTGCTTGACCAATTGTCTCACTTTAGCTCTAAATAACTACATGGAAGATAAAGAGATTACATGCATACATTACTGCAAAAGTTGATTGTAACATAAACATATTGCGTATCTCAGCCGGACTTTGGGACACATCTGTATCTTGCCATCTGACAAGCAACGGCTTGCAGAGGTGATAAGGGAAATAAAAAACGGGATCATGTATACAAACAAGCAGCTACTGATGTAATGTTTTATGAGTTTGCCTTGAGCTCAGGATTAAACCACACAACAAGGCCTGTTCCTTTTATTATTTACTAAAGTGAAAAGCATTTTTCCTGCCGCAGGCTGCATGTAGCTATGAGACGGTCTAATTGACAAAGAAAGCCGAAAGGTTTTTTAATTTGCAAAATCACACCAAGGATTTGTGATGAAACAGACCATCTACGATGCATAATAAAAAAATAAAAAGTTGAAATAAAAAGTGTGGCGTCTGTCCTGAAAATCAAAGTTTTCAAAATGGGAATCGGAGTAGACTCCATGGACCAAAACAGTTGTCCTGTTGTGGATTTCTCCATCATCATTTTTTTAATTTTTTATTTCAGACCCGTTTCTTTTTTAACACACCACATGCTATGCATTGCCACCGTTATTTTTAATAAGAGCCACTGTTGCAAATATGATGTGTAATAGAGGCATGTGTTTACCGAATACCATTTTACAGGCTTCGAATACTCCTTGGATTTTCGGAGCTACAGTAGTATTCAAATACTCGTTCTAAAAAAACACACCATCAAAACCAACATTAATAATCCCAAAGTACTCAGTGAAACCGAGTGTGTGAGCCGAGACAGTAAACTGCGTAGTCTGTTGATTATTTAATAACTTTCAAACAGTAATAAAGTCGTAGTGCCTTACTTTCCCCGTGGAAGCGAACAGCTGTTGTTCCGTTCCAAATCAGCTGGCCTCTTTCACCGTAACCCTTACAGGAGCTTTTCAATCCATCCCGGAACATGCATCTTGGCGATTTATAAATCCATACAAAGATCCAATATTGACCGTATTTTGTGTCCATATTGTATCCATTATTGACCGCGTATTCCCATGATGCAAGCGCAAGCCAGTCACGGTTGATTCGCAAAAGCCGCTGCATAGCAAATGTAAACAAACAGTTGAGCTAAGCTAGCCTTAGCATTTCGCAAAGCATTGCTTTTCCTTCCGAGATCGCGCTAATCTTGTAGTTGTAAAGTTAAGGGGAAAAATAATATGTTCTTCCTCCATCTCCATCTAGTTCACTACTGCGCTTGGTGCCGCTTTTAATTTGCCTCGCTCTGGCAACATCAGTAGCCTACAGCTGGTGTATCACCGGTTGCGCTTTGAAAGGTCAGCGGCCAACTAGGTCAAATTTTAAATAATTTGATATTTTATTTTAAACGAGCGATACATTTGTATTTTAACAATTGTTGTATGTACAACGTGTTTATCTGAATATTAATATTTGCTGACAACACAAAGTGCAGTTTAAGATAGCCTACTTCTGAAAAAATAAATATATATATAGCCTATATATTCCGAATACTGAATTGAGCTTTGAGTACTAGCTTGACAAACGAGTATTCAAATATTCAAATAATTCAGGCCAGCCCTACAACACACACAAACATGCCTTTTCAAAATACTTCATTGCATTATTGTCCACTGGCAACCCCCTGGAGCAGGCACCCATGGACCCTTAGCCTTGGCTGATGGGTACAAGGCCCCTGGCTGCAGGCTGCAGGCCTTGGAATGAATATTTTGTTAACCTACATTTTTTGTGTGTATGTAGCAATTGAGCATTAACGAGGAACTAAGGATGTAAAATAATTCAGTTATGTTATCAGGAATGCTGCCGGTGCCCTGTGGAACAAGCTGTTTATTTGAATACAGTATCAATAGTTTCAAATGATACAGACCCACAGTCCAGAGTCAGGTCAGACACAAGGTCAGACGGTCACTTTGCCTAAAAATATCATCAGCTAATAAGAGTACTGACTGTTCTCAGCACACACAGTCCTGGGGCACTGTGATTAGACTGAGTAAACCTGAGCATCTAAGTGTCTTAGTGTCTTCGGGAAGCTTCCATTGGAAAAACATGTCACCGCCCACATTGCTAAAAGTTAGCTACACTTTGTCACAGAAACTCTCACACTGGAGAGTGATTTTTGTCCAAGATGAATACACGTTGTTATTCTACCATGACTTACTGGCAGTGTGTGCAGAAGTGAGCTTACTTTGAACTATAAGATGAACATGTGGGGGAAGGCGACTAACCAGCCAGGAAGATTTCTTCTAGGGCTAGTGGGATACTGTTATTTTGATGGAACAAGTGGGTACCACTGAAAAGCTGGTACATTTCGGTGAAGAGAGGATCATATAGCTTGGTTGTTAAGTAGGCTAATGGGATTATTAGAGAACAAACGTCTCTAGCAAAATGAAGAATCATATTAACCATGGATGTATGGTCTGTGATGCCCACTGAGGCAAATGGCTATTCGTTACTTTGAGCTATATAACTCGAACTGATTTGAGTTCAGTTCATATATTAGTATTCACTGGATAATAGTTTGTTATAATAATCATGCCCTAAGCTTAGCAATGGCTACACTGTTCGAAATTAAAATAAACATTGTTCAAACCTGCCATACCGGAGGACGTGCTTTCATTCGTTAATGATTCGCTGGGTACTAGTGATGCTTCAGTCGCCATGACTCAGTTCAGCTTTAGGGGTCGTTCTTCCATGCAAGCGACTCTCTCCCTGCGTTCCAATCACCATACTTCCCTACTATTTAGTATGCCAGAAAAAGATTTAGGATGTCCCAATACATGCAGGTCAATTGTAGTGTGCTGCAAATACATAAATGTAGTGTAATAGCAACGCAACAGGAGAGGAAAACTTGCTTTTGGGGACCTCCAGTGGTTAGACTTCTCTCCGCGGTGCAGTGAGGTGGAAGTGTACTCAAGAGAGTGTCATCAATGTTGAGGTGTGGCTATATGGGTGCAGCAGAAGAGAAGACCCCGCCTAACCATCACACATGCAACAACAACCTTTATGCTTTTAAACCACAGAAGGTAGAATATAAGATATACTCAAAAGTTTGATGCGTTTACAAATGATGTAACTTGAATAAGTATTCAAACTTTACTTGTAAGCATGAGGGAGCTCAAGAGTAACGAGAGCTGAAAGCAGTGAGCAGGAGAGTTGGTGTTTCTCAGTCTGACTGGCAACAACAACCCTGTCACATTATGCAGGGACACACTACAATGAATCAATATCAACATAACGCTTTGTGGAGCATTAGAATGAAAGGGACTGAGTTATAGTGCTAGTCTGATGTATGTTACAACAGGACGCTCAGCATAAAAAAAAAACATTGTTTAAGTTCCCCTATGGAACATGGGGTACAACGTCATTTTCAACCCTACATTGCAAACGGTTTCATTTGGCATCAGGGACTGAACAATAAGGCAAAAGGACAAAGTTGTTAAAAAAAGAGATTGTTAAACATAAATCAGATGTTAAGCAACAAAATGTCAAACTTGGGTACCTTGAACATAATCTAACGAGAAGACATAAATTAGGGCCCAAAACTTAAACGAGGTCTACAAAGCGATCGAGATTTAAATCTTAACTGACATGACATGCCTAAGCAGACCTGACCTGAAAGAACAAACAGGGGTTTAGATATAGCCATGGCCTTGGGCTCAACAGCCACAAAGGGGGACCTTGCCTACTAAACATTTGAAAAGCTTAAAGATACTACAAAACAAACAACAAATCATACTAGTTAACTCTAAGTTAATAAATAACAAAACCAAGGAAAATAGAAAAAGTTTTAGCATTCCTTCCTTCTTTTCCCCCCTTCTCCGACCTGCTTGATGGTATAAATCACTTCCTTTGGAGGATCCTCTAAAGGCCATCTTTGTTAGGCTTCAGGCCTTTTGCCAACGGAGCTCAGTTATCACAGAAAGGTATTTAGGCTAATCAAACAAACGTGACAGAATATTGATCAAAGGGTGTGCAAACTAGGAAACAATCTACCACAACTTAAATAAAGGAAGTCATTTGAACACACAGGAGCATGTGTAGTGTGTTATTATTTGGAAAAGGAGTTTGCAGCCGCTGATTGATGAGGCCACCACACAAGCAATAATTCTTTTAGTCTTTTTGACATTTTGACTTTTCATAGCAGAAAACATACACATAACATACACATGCAAGCACCGGTGCTTGCATGTGTATGTTGTATTTGGAAGTTGTATGTACATGTTGTATGTACAAGACATACTGGGAATTGAGTAGTGGTACCAATACTCAGTTCCCAATATGTCATGTCAGTGACCAACTTTGCACAGCACCAGTACAGTGTAACTGGCATACTTAAGTAAAATGCAAGCTACTGTATATTACTTATGTCTGGGGAAATCCTAAAACACACCAAAGTGTGCTGCAAATAAAGCCACTGCTGATGTTATCCTAACCACAGACTCTTGTGTGTCCTCACTTGTCGGTTGGCTGCTGCAGACCTTCACCCGTCAGCAAGCAGTAATTACATACCAGTCTGCCTATTGCTGTAAAAGCATCAGTACTATCGGCTGCCATCAGGCCATTAATGTTGTGAAGGAAGGGCTACACTGTGACACTTGTTAATGTGCATTCACATGAAACCAAAGCATGTAACAAATCCATGTATCTTTTGGAGGCGTGTGGTTCACTGCTGAGGCCAGCCTGACTTGCCAACAATGCTAGATCTGGATCTGGAGAAGTCTCTACTGCCAGGCTACTTTCACATTCAGCATTCTGTATAGTGTGAAACAGGCAATAGAATAACAAACAGAGGAATCTAATTCAAAGACCCCCCCCATCTACTCAAACAGGTACTTTCACTCATTCTGCCTAATTTAATTAGATTTAATGGGAGTAGTCACGCCTTTATCATTCTTATGTGGTTTGTTTATCGGATGTTACTCCAAGCTGAACATCGGTCTAAACAAACAGAGGGAGTGGAAACACCTGAGTGGGCACACAGGGCCTTTAATATCTGGTCATATATCTGGTTTATTGGTCATCAGCATGCATTGGGTAGCAATGTTAATTATTGGTTGTTATAAAACAGAATAGCCTATTTAAAACCGCAGAGTAATTGCTTAGGTGGCGAGCGACACAGAGTTGCTATACGAATAGTAACGCATAGTGATCCTGCACACTTCTGAAAGGTTAACGCTGCTCTAGTCCATATGTTCCTATCAGGTAAAGTTCAGGTAGCTAGGTGTGATGTTAAAAGGGTCACTCTGAGATAACTATTTGTTTTTTATTTATATTTTCTATTGAATGAAGTGGAGCATTAAGAGGATTAAGCAGCTACAGAGGCAAATAAAGGAGCATTCTTGGCCCACTCAAGTAGTGAAGTTAAACATCATTTCTTCAGCTTGTAAACTTATCCTATCTCAGTTTCTGTAGATCACGTCAATTAAAGGTGGAGTCAGCGATGCTGGTGTACGCCTGTTGTCAAAATCAATGAATATCTCCTCACGATACGCTACCTGTTTGTAACATGTGTACTGTATGCTGAAAGAAAATCCAGTGTTAATACACAGCCTAGGCTCTGTAAACTGGTATGTAAACAAAGGGTATGTAAACAAAGGGGGCCCACCACAGCAGATAGCAACATGCCCATTTACAGAGCGTAGGCTTTGTATTAACATTGTATATTTTTTCAGACAGGTAGCGGATCGTGAGGAGATATTCACTGACAAAAAGTGATTTGCAAACAAGCATTTTCCAAAATGGCTGACTCCACCTTTAATAATCAGTTTCTTCTTTGAAGTATAAAACAGTATAAGCCGACCTTGGGTCAATGAAATCTGATAAGTTTGACTCTTGATCGTATCACGTTGGTCAAGACGTTTTAGATGAAAGACAGATTGTGATCTGAAACAGTTCTGTTAGAGCTGGTGACTGTTTTGTCCTGACTTGATTTAAATGTGTTGAGAGCATCATTTTGCGTGTGTGTAAAGCATCCTCGAACACCTTGATAGGCCCTATAAAACATGTAAGTTATTATTGCTGTTATTATTATGACTGACGAGTGTGCCCTTGAATGTTGCTAATGCAGTTTATTGGATACCGGGTGCAGAGACAGATTTCTCGCAGGCCCTGTGAGAAATGTCCCCCCCTCCCTCCCCCCCCCAGATAATAACTGTGTTTATATTACGAATGTTTCTTTTACGGTGAGGGAAGTTTGATTGTATTCTCATTTGACCACGTGCACACTAAAAGAGTTGGAGCTGAACAGGCAATAGACTTATCTGTGGAGAGAAAATAATCTTCACATGTAAATGTGTCCAGTAATGTTGCAATAAAGTATAATAATAGTCATGGGGGTTCAAGTGTGATTGTGTATCAAGAGAAACTGTTTCAAGTTTCTCCAGAAACAATTTAGCCAGAGCTCAGTCAGCTGTTCTTTACTCTGCTGATATCTTTGTGAACAATCCCCGCCTAAGCCATTCTGTGGCAAAGTGCTAACTGTGCTTCTGTGGATGAAGGATTATGATGGATGGTGAGGCATGGTTTCTTTCATTATATAATGAGCGAATGAAATGAAACATAGTGCACAGCTATCCAACCGCAGATTATAGTATTTGCTCTACACAACATGGCTCAATATATACAGTAGAATGACTGTCTTTTCACAGTGTTGTGATCATTGCGTTAAGAAAATCTATCCTTCCGGTGGCTCTACTATTGTTTGGAGTTGTGAAAGCACTTGATACCTCTCTGACCAAATATGGCACAGTTCAGGAAACCCATAACTTCATTTAGGTTACACGAGTCAACATGAACTCCAGACTCTGATAAACTAGTTTCTTTCCAGCTACAGCACATGGAATGTTTCATTAGCGTCATTAGTACAAATGAGGGGAGTGACATGCAGAGAACGACCGCGGGCGGGAATCGAACCCCGGTTGGTTGATCAAACATTTAAACATAATTATAATAGGTCTTTATTATTATCGTTGATGGTGGTTAGGTGTTGCATTTTTAAGCTTCAGGCCTAGTTATTGTTACAAAGCGATCCAAAAACCTTACGGTAGCAATTGAGTCAATTATTTGCTAACGTTAGACACATCGCGCGGGGCTCTGCTTCATTACCCATGAGCCCATGGCCCACCCGGCCGTAGGGTCATGTGAATCACTCATTTGGTAAATCGTTTTATGCAAAAAAAATTAAAATAGCTTATTACTGCCTTTTGATGCACACGGTTTACTCAATACCCTTTTAAGGACTGCAGGGCCTTCAGTGTTGTCTCTGCCCTTAATGGTGTCATTTTTACTCAATACCAAATTACAAACAGGGCTTTTTGTTGTTCCTATCCACTCAAATCATGTATTTATATTTCTTCGCACAAATCAAAAAAACTGCTCGGCTAGAAGAATTGAGAGCTACCTGGTTAATGTTGCTGTTTTTATACTGAGTTGATAGACTTTGCTTGGTGCCTCAGTCTCTAGTCACATCCAACTGTTCAAAGGGAAATCAGAAAGGAATCTATCCAGGGAGCTCCCGTGGTGGTTAGAAAGCATACAATCTCTCTATATCCCATTTCTTCTCTGTCTCTTCCACACTGTCAAATAAAACATGAAAAAAGCGAGAGAAAAAAGAGTAATGAATCTGTCTGTCTGTCTGTCTGTCTGTCTGTCTGTCTGTCTGTCTGTCTGTCTGTCTGTCTGTCTGTCTGTCTGTCTATCTATCTATCTATCTATCTATCTATCTATCTATCTATCTATCTATCTATCTATCTATCTATCTATCTATCTATCTATCTATCTATCTATCTATCTATCTATCTATATGAAGCAATTTTCTTTGAGCACACTCACAGGTGAACCTTCTGTTCTCATATGAAGCATGTGCATGACCAGTATTTTGTGAGTGGCATAGCTAATGAACTCTGAT
Organism: Ammodytes marinus; assembly: GCF_949987685.1. NCBI lineage: Eukaryota > Metazoa > Chordata > Actinopteri > Uranoscopiformes > Ammodytidae > Ammodytes > Ammodytes marinus. The sequence continues at coordinate 28,680,323 of NC_137212.1, forward strand.
TACTGTAATATGACGCATCAGTATCGCTAAATAATTCCATTCATAACAAGCCTGTGTCGTCTGCAGTAAAAGTGGTGGAACCTGATGAAAAAAAGTGACAATAAACTGAACTTTAAAAATGTAAATTTATTTTATGTACAGATATTATAGAGTCTTAAATACTGAACGATAACAGACATATAATTTGCTACATCATACATTGAAATTTAAAATGTTCAAGGCTGAGAATAAAAACTAAAGGTCTCATACGCATATAATATAAAAATATAAAAATAAGTTTGGACTCATCCATTGTTAAAGTTGGAGTAAGCTATTCCAAAGAAAGCTTGTTGATTTTTTTAACTGACCACCAAAACAAATACACCTCTCCCTTCCTGCTCCTTCAGAGGCTCCGCCCCCAAACATGCCTTTGTCTTAGCAACAGCAGTCGTCACTAACAACCTTTCAAATAGCATTGTTGCTACTGATGTCACAAACGCTTCTTGTAGCTAATTCTTTGGAGAAATGTTCCGGGCACGGTCCCACTCCCTTGTTTACGGAGCCTGGGCTGTGTAGAAACTCCTGACAATTGTTTTCAGTGCACACACAGCACAGACGGGCGGCAGACAGTAATTTGCTGATTTTAACAAAAAGTTTTGAATAAGGATGGTTGACTACACCTTTAAGACTGAGCAGATATGGAATCTGAACAATAAAACATCATAAAATGAACGTCACATGCCCTTAAACAGCAGGTTTATAATAAGATGTCCAACACTTCTATTAATTTTAGCAGCTGTTTTGGATTGACAGTGTGTATCTACAGTGCGTAGCTTATCATCCCACAAAGAGGAATCATCAACATAGCTAGAATTCAAACCTGAGAGGTGATGAACATTATTGCATTGAGCGTCACTTAAAGATACCAAGAGGACTCAAAAAGATTAAAGTTGCGTTGCTGTGACGGTCTCATCTGTCGACATGGCAGGATTATCGTACATCTCTAGACTCTTGATGCTGCTCTTCCTTATCTTCTCGTCCTTGTCCTCTCTGCAACACTTGCAACACCTACAGCAGCAGCACACGTATCTGCAGCAGAAGCTCATGAGCGCGGTAACCAGGGAGTCCCAGGGCTCCATCGAGTGCAAGGGCTTGGGCAAGAAGTCCCAGCTGCGGAGAACCTTGGGCAGGTAGAGGGGGCGGCGAGACTGCATAACGTTGACGATAACCACAAAGACAACCAATGCAACGACTGGCACACCCACGCCCACCAGGACTTGCCAGCCGGCCAGCGACAGGCCCAGGACAGACAGGGGCAGAAAGAAGAAGCACAGGAAGAGGTAGACGGCGGCAAACCAGCGGTACTGGGCCGTGTGGTTCCCGAGCCCTCTGGCTAACCGGATGGGCACCCGCATGAAGGGGATGGGATACCACAGCAAGATGCCCATGATGTTGAAGAAGAAATGGCAAAGTGCGATCTAGAAAACAAAGCATGGAGGAAATTTAAAGTAGGGGATCGCTGTCAGTTTTGATATATATAAATCTACTGTACAAGAGTATACACAGCCATGCTAGCAGCTATTTCTGGTATAATGTTTACCATGTTGACCATACTGTAGCAGTTTAGTGTGATAGCATGCTAACGTTTGCAGTTAACACATATTAAAACTGAGGCTGATAGGAATATCACAAGTATGTGTGATCATAAACCAAGGAATTGGACAAACTAAACTAAAGGGAAATCTACACACAAGGGAAAAGTTTATTTTTATCCTACCTGCAGGGAGTTGGCTAGTGTTTCTCCAGGGCTAGCCATAGCAGCAAGTATAGCAGTGGTTGTTGTACCAATGTTTGACCCCAGTGTTAGAGGATAGGCTCTTTCCAGGCTAATGACGCCAATACCTGGCCGAAGAAGATCGTAAAGTTATAAATCATGTTAATTAATTAAAATATAACAAAGAAACAAATTGATAAAAATCCAGCCAAACTATATTGTGTATATAACGACTTACCAACAAGAGGAGTTATTGCTGAGGTGAAGACGGAGCTGCTCTGAACGATGAAGGTCATCCCTGCTCCCACCGTGATTGCGATGTAGCCAGTAACCCAAGCGAAGGGGAAGGGGAAGTCTGTGGTCAGACAGAGACACGGGGGGAATAAATAAAACCTGAGGCAGTGCGCAACCAAGTGACTGATAGCAGACAAGGAGTTTGATCAAAGCATTTGTTTGTGCCTGCAGCTAGCTTTCAGCATCACATAACAGGATCAGTTGACCTGGAGGTGAGCCTGAAGCAACAGTGAAGCCTCCATATAACTCCATCCCCCATGTGTTGCTCATCAAGCATCACCACAGAGGCAGATGTGCTGAATGTCAAACAGGCTGGAGAGAGAATGTCAAAAGGTTTGGTTTTGTTTGTGTGTGTGTATGTTTTTTGTTTTTTTATTTACCTGTGTTGAGCACCTTCTTGATGACCACAGCCACCTGGCCCTGCAACATGGAGTTGAGCAGCTTGACAATGAGGATGAGGCAGGTGCAGAGGATGAGCAGAGACATAGCCAGGAGAATGAGGCCCACCGCCAGGTCTGGGAGGTTAGTGTTGGCGAAAATGTGTCTGCCTGCAGGGGACCGTCACAGGGATGATTGGCATTACAGTCTCTCCACTCTAGGCTTTGATTTATGTGCCAAAAATAGACAGGACTTGCTTAAAGCTATAGCGCATAACCTTTTTAAATATTAATTAATGTCGGTTACATTAAAGCCATTGCAATATGAGTTGAATTTTTTTTTTAAGCCTATCAGCCAGTATGGCAGCGTTTACAAACCGGTGTAGCCCCCCCACCCCCACCCCCCCCCCCCCCCCCCCCCCCCCCGACACTGGCGCAGAAGCTCAGAAAAATCCCAAGCGGTTTTAGTTGATGATCCTGCTGCTAAGAAAAATCTCGACACATAGCAGAAGAAATCAAATCAAAGCACATTCACAGAAGGCTTACCTCATGTAGATGAGCCGACAGTGTTGTTAATCAGATCCTCATGAGGGCAACAGAAGTTACACACTATAGCTTTAAGAGCAAACCCTTGAGAAATTCAGCATTTTGTGGAAAAAAGTGTCTTTCCTTGTAATTTAAAAATAATCTTACAGCTGCGTTTTTCTCAAATGAGTAAGAACTAAGCACCAAATCATTAACTTTAATTAGGGTCAGAATACTTTCAAGAAGCGATACATGTTATGGTCACGTGGCACTCAGGTGCTTCAGAAACAGTATGAATAGAGCTATTGAGCAGGTAGACAGGTGAGTGGGGAGGGGGATACGCTGAGTCACCGCAAAGATTCAAAGCTAGTCATTGTTTGGACATCAGAGGGTCTGGTTGAAGGAGGCTGTTGTGTCTCCTGTTTCACTGAACAGGCAATTCTAATTGCTTTGTAAATGTTCTTTTTTTTCTTCCTTTTTTTGGACCCTGGGTATTTACTGAAAGAGGCACGCTTACATTTCTCTTGGTAATCGATCCAAGACGAGTTCATCTGGGTCCAGGTCTGGTTTCCATCCTCCCAGCAGACCGCACCAGCGGTACAGTTCTCCACTGTTGCATTCCAGAAAGTCTGAAACCAAAGAAAGAGGCAAAGAACACTTTTAAATGCAAAAGGTGACAAGTGAAGTAATCAAGACAGTAATGGAGCTATGATACTTTTTTGACGATTACATAATATGGACATTTCTCAGGGAGAAATTCATCAAGCAGTTGAAGGATCACATATTAATTCCTTAAAATGTCTTTATTACAAGCTCAGAGACAGACATCACAGAAGTGTATGTACTGCGTGACCAAAATAATAGCATGAGGTCTGAATATATACTGTATCTTCCATTCTGAACTTGACCTTTACGGGCCCTGTACTATGCAGTGTCCTTTTATGGACACAGACCTATTCCTTGCATCAGCAGTTAGCAGACACTTGGAACAACATGCAATATCTACGATCATATGTAACATTCCACCTTTCATAAAAGAACACACCCTCAAGGTATGATCTAACAACAGAATCATCGTGGTCACAATACGAGAAGGACAATATCAGTCATCAACTGGGAAACACAGCGGTAGCCGCAGCTCTATCAGGTTGTTACTGTTATTGTTATGTCCGGTGTGTGGCAAACACATCATTTATGCACATGATACAGCTCTTGTTGATGTCTCACCGTGTTGGTCTCTGTCTTGCACCATACTTTGATCAGACTCCTGTTTCTGGCTTCTGGGTCACCTGTTGCGATGCCGCTGATAACAGATTTGTCCAGCTAACAGAATACAAATTTTAAAAACAACATTGAAATAAATCCTCTTTCTGTTGCACATTTATCTATGATTCCCGAAATGTACTGACTTTACCTGGATGATGGAGTCGGTGAGAGGGTCTGTGATGACATTGAGCAGGTCGGGGGCGTTCTCTCCCGTCTGGATATTGAAGGATTCGATTACAAGGAGGGTGAGTTTGTACAGAACACCTGTGGCCACTTCCAGGGGCAAAAGAACCATCACGGACATCCAGTTAAAGAAGTCATGGACCGTAGCACCAGCAAATGCCCTACAAGAGGGAAGGAACACCCTCTTGAACGTGTACCACATGGTGTCTCTAGAGTTATTCATGGTCACCTATTATGCAAAATGCACCATTTCAGTGTTTTTTCAACAATAATATACTGAAGGTCCCCGGTCTGTCTAGAGACTCCCAAAGTATGAGAAAGCACAACCCTCTCTTCTTTTCTCCACACCAGCCTATTGAAAACCTGTGATCAAAAACCCTTAGGCAGATTTTTCTCCCCTTATGATGTCACAAGGGGATGAAAGCCACCCTCCCCCCCCCATTACCAACCTAATCTAGCACTATGCCTCCACCTGTGATAAGCCACAACCCCAGATACCCCTGAATTGAACTGGCAGTTAGATTCCAACCAGCACAGATTTTTGGAGGGCGGGGCTTAAAGAGACAGGCTCTAAAACGGAGTGTTTCAGACAGGGGCTGACAAGAGGAGATTCATAATGGCACTGTCAGAAATATAAAGTTTATTTTTGTGACACTACATTATTAAATCAGTTTCTAGCAGAATTCCAATTTACAATTTGAACCTGAAAATTAGCAAAATATGTGACCTTTAATGACCTGTTTTGACATGACTTGTCACAAGACGTCTTTATTTGTATGCTCCGATTTACCTGCGGAACTCATTTCGATCTCCGGCCTGCATCATGGCCACGATGGTGTTGGTGACAGATGTTCCGATGTTGGCGCCCATGATGATCGGCACTGCAGACTGGACATCCAGCACTGAAGGAATATGAGAAGGAGTGTGTTAATGTTTGACACACTGCACCCCAATGCATGTGTCTGAACATTGTGTACATCTTTCATGTGCCTGTTTGAGTGTGTGTGTGTGTGTGTGTATGTGTGTGTGTGTGTGTGTGTGCATGTGTGTGTGTGTGTGTGTGTGCGTGCGTGTGTGTGTGTGTGTGTGTGTGTGTGTGTGTGTGTGTGTGTGTGTGTCTACTTACATCCAGAGGACACCATGCTGACCACAATAGAGGAAGAGGTGCTGGAGCTCTGCACCAGCACTGTGACTAACACTCCAATCACCAGGCCAGCCACAGGGTTGGACAACACTACATTGTCCTGGAAGATGTCACCAGCTGCCTTGCCTGCACACGCACGCACACACGCACACACACACACACACACACACACACACACACACACACACACACACACACACACACACACACACACACACACACACACACACACACACACACACACACACACACACACACACACACACACACACACAACTTCAGGTCAAAAAACACACTGCACACTATAAATAACCAGCACTATGGCATTATCAAGTAAAAAAAATTAAAATGTGCACTGATGAGTGCTGTTTAATGCCGTAATTTTACCTCCAACTAGCTGGAAAGCAGAGCTGAGAACATCCAGCGAGCAGATAAACAGGTAGAGAAGTCCAATCAGCAGAACCAGCCTCACAATAGCACTCAGCACTCGCGTCATCTTCCCTTTTGTATCCAGGTCTGTAAAGAAGAACAAAGTAGCAGTGAATCAGAGTCAGGCATTGTTAAGGTGTCCATGCTGTGCAGTGCAGAGAGAATGAAGAGCTGCCTCACCTGACCACTTGACCCCAGTGTCTGTGAGCTCAGGGAGATCCCAGGGATCTTCAGTGCCTGGATCTCCATTCACCAGGTCCACAGTGGAGTAAGCTGGTAGAATGGCCCCGTCTTTAGCTGGAGCGTTGTCATCTAATAGAGGAGGCAGGCAAGAGGGAATGTTAGGAAAGGTGGCAACAAAAACATGTTCAATGAGGTTTAATAGTATCCAAGATGGTGAAGGACATACCGAGAGCGGGGGAGGAAACAGTACCCACTTCAGGTCTTGGAGCCATGACTCTCTGGGCTGTAACAAAAAAAAGTTACAATAGATAAGTAAAACCACTCAGATAATATTCATTATTTGTTATAGGCTACATGCACTATTTTATTTACAACAACAACAAAACAAATGTCCACCTATTCAATGCAATGATTTTGAAAGGCAAACAATCTGTATAATAGTCAAATCAAAACAAAGATATGCTTCAAAACGTGCTCACAAAAACGAAAATATCTTATAGCTGCAATGTCTTTCCAATGTTATTTGAATGGAAATCCTCCCAAATAACTACATGTTTAAGTTTCACCACACACACGAACATTCTCCCGGGTTCTGTAAGTTCTCAAATTATTAATATCTCGTGTGGATATGAGCCCATGTGGCCACTGTGCACATGAATAACAGCGCGCTGAAAGAAAAATACGCACCTGAAGTTGAGCGCTCTAAGCGGTGTGTGGTGAGTAGGAGGCTTCACCTGGGTTACCTGTTGCTATTGTCCAGGCTGAGCGCTGGTTTTATAGCCGCGCCGAGCGAGCGTGCACACACACACACACACACACACACACACACACACACACACACACACACACACACACACACACACACACACACACACACACACACACACACACACACACACACACACACACACACACACACACACACACACACACACACACAGACACTGCTCTCAGTTCAAAGATCGCCCACACGTGCAGAGTACAAGTGGCCGTAAGGTGCATCTGTATTTGGGGCACTGACATTCTGATGACGGAGGAGGACTGCTGGGAATCCTTAGTGTTAAATGGGGAACAAAAATGAAAATGTACACAAACAGTACAAGTTCCTTCTTCATTTTACACTAATGTTGAACATGGGTTAAAATGAGTAGAGCTATAATTGAATAATACATGTTTCCTCCACGTGTAGTCCATATTGTGGGGAAGCACCTGTCTATTGGCTTTAAGCCAAAGGTTGTGGACCAGTGTATACTACGATACATACATCAAGGAAGCTGCCCTCTAGTGGTTGTAGATGCCACACTAAGATTAACAAAAAAATAACGTTTTTGTTCACCAGACATCTTGCTGAATGTTCCATGTATTGAATCACTTCAGAGTTAAAACATCTTTAACTTGAGCAACATAGTGTATATGTACGTAACACTGATCCCCTGTTGTTCTCTGTCATGCACTGTGCTGGTATACGTGTTATATGGAAACATACAACTTAATATTATGGACTCATTGATTGTGTCTCCCTCCGGTGCAGTGTCTTGTCGATGTCGGGCATTTCACTGTATTTCAGCTGATTTATGACTGCTACTGTTATTATTTTCCATCTGCACTTTTTTTTTTTACAGCGGCCTGACCTCATCTAAAATGAATGGTGTGAATAGGAGTCAATGATTAAGCCAGAACGATGAATAACTTACTCCCAAACCGTAATAAAAGAAAACTGGATAAAAAAAAGGGTTCACTGGGTTTGTGAAAAAGAATCAACCAAAAGACTGTAGTGTAAGCACATCAGAGCTCAGTTTACTGTAAATGGATATCGGTAAATCATTTGAATAGTAGCCTACCATGACTCTTGAGTGATGATGATGCACTTGGCCTGGGAGCCATGCTTGATTTAATGGTAAATATTGATGTTTGAGCAAGACATAGTCCCAGACCTCACTTTGAAGGAGGATATTCTTTCATCTGAAATTGACCCCCGATGAATCCAGTCAGTGAAAATGAACTCAGAATCCCGCCTTGATAGTCCCACATGAATGCATTCAATCTACTGAGTTGGGCAGAGTTTGTTGTGTGCTATACTCTCCTACATGACCTCAAATATTATTTTTAAGCCATTAGCTGCATCTCGGAAAAGCCTTTCATATTTATTTCATATTTGCCTATTTTTTTGTGTATGAATATTACCATATAAATAAAGCTTGATTTGAGATAAATTGCCAATAAGAACAGTTATCTTCATAAAATACAATGAATACAATACATAACTTTTCTGTTATTTTGTTCTGCTTATTGCCTTGTGGGCTAATAACCTGATAGTATACCTAAACTGTTTGTGACATCAGCACAACAGCTAATAACCAGCAATCATTTTAATACAGTACTTGACTGCAACACTTGCAGTAACATAATGCCAGCTCTGTACTGTTCAGGTGTACAGTGTTCAGGAGGACAGCTTTGAATTAAACTAATGTCTGATTGTTTCATTTTACAACAGTGAAGCCAATTACTGTAAAAGTTGCGCTTTTGTCAAAAATGTCTGCATGAAAAAAGGTGGGGAAATCTGATTGTATATTTTAAAGTACATTAAATCAAAACAGACATAATGTGTATGAATTTCTAACGAGTATCTCCCATTTCTTTCTTTCTCTTCTTTTTACTTGTGTATATTCTGAACGAAACTGAGCTAAAATACAATTGTAATTTTCCAAATGTTTCTGCATCTCTTTGAACGGAACAACTATGCACGGGACAAGCAGCCCCACATAGAAGAGTTCTTCAATAAACTATGTATAAATAAAAACATACATTTAACCATTAATATATTTTTTTAATCAGATTTTATATTTAATGAGTGACTGATCATGTGTGGCCTGTGCCGTTACCATACAACCAGTGATATTTTGTGTGATAGGTTAGTGAATGTTTCCAGCTGTATTCCTCATTGTGACCTTTCCTCTGCAATGCATCCACAGTAATACGTCACCATATGTGCATGAGGCCATCCTCACACCACCAGATTCACATTCAAGGATAGTAGAGTAGCAATATTTTACAATTTACCTTGTAGTTTATTGTCTAACCTATAGGGTTTGATGCAATGGGTTTTCCCACGTGTCCTGAGGAGACCCACATAGTATGAAGGTTGGACATATCAGCCGACACGTATACCTTTGAGATGCTGCTTGAATTGTCCTTCCACCCACGCACTAATCAAAATACTTATGCCAGCAATTACTCTCTGGATTTTTTTTTTCCTGAAGACACATTGTGACTGATTACCTCTGTGACCTACATGATAAAGTTGCTACTAAACCTCACGACCCCTCTCTCCCTGTATACTCCCTGTGTACTTAACTCTCCACTATCTCCTATAAACCATCATAACGTTAAGTTGTTCTTCAGATACATTTGATGGTGTGAGTCAATGATTGCCTTCAAGGCCACTGGATGCCACCTATCTGCCATGCTGGCATATTCAAGGGCCAAGGGGTTTGCCATGTTGTTACCCAGGGCCACTCTGTTGTGTGAGTGGGCAGTGCTGCAATCCATAAAACCATAAAACTCAGATGATAGAAGTCGTCCAAATTGGTTGAAGGCAGAGAGTAAACAACTGTGACAAAAGTGACACCTAAGAGCCAAAAGCAGCACAGCAAGCCCCATTACATCATTCTGAAATAATGAGAACACAAAACTGCTTATGCACAAGTTTAAAATCACCTCTTTAGGTTCTACATACTGCCAATACATTTTATTATGTAAATGTTATTATTATTAATATACGTATGAAATGTAAGATTACTGTGGAGTCGAGTGGAACCGCTCTGGCCATAATAGAATTTCAGATACTCCATTTTAAAATGAACGTATAAAAGGCAGTGAGAAATCCATATCTTGTAAAGAAAATGTCTTCATATTTAATGGAGTAGAGAAAAGCACACCTGCAATGACCTTTGAGTGAGTCAGTCAGTCAGTATGTCACATACAGTTTATTGGTTTGCTGAAGCACAAAAGAAGAGCAGCTTATCAGAGGGTCCTGTGACCCTCCACTGGAGATGACCCAGTGGGAACATATTCATTAACAAGTGAACACTCCCAGCATGTCATTGTTTAAGGGTTATCAAATAACTCATCTGTATTGATGTATGTGTAAATCAATCACATCAAACACTTGTGGACTAAATTGGTTATTATGCTTCCTTAAAGAGTATAATATCAAATATAAATGCCATGTAACCCTGTTGTAATGTTAATTCACTAATCCTACGTGCTCTGCCTAATCCTAATGTTCAGTTTCCTTTACGGAGACTGACATGCAACCCTTTATGTTGCATTTGCATCTGCACTCCAAAGAAACCTGAGCTTTACCACCCTACCTTCTCTTTTAAAAGATAATATTAACTCTTACTAAGATTTCTTCTTAGGCTCCTTTTTGTCCCCAACAACCTCTTGCATGAAAACACTGGACCTGGCCTGAGAGGCAAAATCCGGGGCCAAATAAAAGTGCAGGCTTGTTAAAAGTCAAATCACGAACAACAATATAAATATTTAACAAAGTTTCTTCTGGTGTCTGGACTGTGAGAACTGGAGCCTACAGGAGGAAACAGCATTGAGAAAAATGTCAACGAGCAAATTAAACTGTAAGTGTAAAGGTGCAAATGGACCAATGCATGATTTTAAAAATGTACTTGTTAAAAAAACCTTTATCAAAGGTCAAATGAAGAAGAGGAGTTAATGTCTTGTTTGTAATCTACACTGCTGTTTACTTTCTATCATCTTTTCGCCCACTGGATGGCGCTGTTGTGATGCTGTCAGCACCAAGCTGGTCCCCACATGCACCAGCAGAGGGACATATAGATAATAAGCGTCAGATTGGTGTCTGTGTTTCTGTCATGGAATGAACTTAAATAAAGACTGGAGTGAAGCCATTGAATATTTTTGTCCCTTAAGCCATCAACTTGTATCAAATTAACCTATTCTGATCATGTGTAGATGCCAAATGAAGTTAAAGTGATGAATGAGTGTGTGTGTGTGTGTGTGTGTGTGCGTGTGTGTGTGTGTGTGTGTGTGTGTGTGTGTGTGTGTGTGTGTGTGTGTGTGTGTGTGTTTGTGTGTGTGTGTGTGGAGTAGAGGAGTAATTAAGTGTTTAGCTGTTAATATGAAAAAGTAAGACAGTAAGTGGCGAAAATTTACTGTACAATTTTTAACGGTGTTCAGATTAATACCAGAAATTCAATCAGCAAATTATTATAAAGAATTGTATAAATGAATAGTTTATTGACCTCCAAGCCACTCAGCAGAATGTAAAGCAAATAAAAAAGCTCCACATTTATTGCATCAATCATAATAATCCAATTACACGATAAATATTCTTCTGAAATGGTACTGTCACACTATCATCATGCAAATAGAGAGCATGAAAGTAAATAAAGAGCCTTTCAAACATGACACACACGTGTTACTGTATATCCCTTGAGTATTATCATATTCCCTCATGGCAAAAAAAACGGTGTGTGTGTGTGTGTGTGTGTGTGTGTGTGTGTGTGTGTGTGTCTGTTATCGCAAACCGGATGTATATTTTTGGTGAAAAGTGTCTCAAAATGCTCCCATTACTGTATCTTGGTGGAGGCTGTGCATCAAGGTAACCTATTGCTGCCGTTTATCTGATGTGAAGGGCTGCTGCTCCCCACCTCTGTCAGTCAGACAGAATGTTCACCAGCCCCCCGACACCGGGCCGACCTTGGTGATGAGTGATAGGAAATATGGATTCATAAGTCACCTCCACACGCTGATGGCCAGCCATTTCTCATTCTTCTTATCACACACCCAGGTGGTAGTGGTGGAGGGGGTGATATAAAGTGGTACAGAGACTTTTTTTTATTTATTTTTTACAGATATGGGTAATCTGTCTGCTCAGTTCTCTCAACTTTTCTTAAGACATGACCATGTTTTAGGTATGGTAGTGTTTTGTTATAAAAAAATTATGCAAATCACACATTAAACAACATTGATTAAAGTTAAGGTCAAACAATTTGCAACCAGAGGAGTATTGAAACACAAAGTTTATTGTGCTGAATGACAATTATTTAAATATACTGTATCTTTTGGGACCTCATTCTTCTTTGATCAATTGATCAATTTGTGTCTGGTAGATTCTCAGTATTTCAGCATGACCTAAAGAGAAAATATGACTTATTATTTGTACATGACGTGTATTGTTTATCAGTGACATTTGAGTTTCTCTGTACATTTCTGTGTCGCTACAGACAGACAGAAGCATGACAATGTGAGGTGCTGGTATGGTTCATTTTCGAGCAAGTCTATCGTCAAACTTACTTCACTGAGCCACTGGGTGAAGGCAGAGGTGCGGGTGAAGACGGTGGGCTTCTTCACTTCATTGCAGGTCTTGGAGGAGACAAAACTGGTCACTCCCTGCACGTACCACCTGCCATCCTTAGCCAAACAGTTCAGAGGGCCACCAGAGTCCCCCTGAGAGAGACACAGTATTACCATGTATTACCATGTAAACATCTGGTCAATGATTGAATTCATTCATGATTTTTCTCTACTTATGACATCTATTGCAGGATGTCCGTCCTGGGAGAAGGATCCCTTACTCTGTCAACTCTCCCTGAGATGTTTCAATTGTTTTTATCCCAATAAAGGGTTTTTTACTGGGAGTTTTTTCTCAGCCGAGATAAGGGTCTATGGGCAGGGTGTCGTACTGTATAACATGTAATACCACTGAGGCAAATGTCTATTTGTGATATTGGGCTATACAAATAAAACTGATTTGATTTGATTTGATTTGATTTGATTTGATTTGATTTGACACAGGAGCACAGTGTAAAAGTTTACGACAGGCCGTTCAGATCAGACAGATACAAGTTGCTGTGTAATAGTTTTGCTGGCTGCCTCAACGCACATTGCATCCGGATATGACGTCCCCTCCCGCGCAAACCATGGTGCTCTTGGCGTTGATGCCCCACCAGTCGCTGCGACTGCACACGCTGTGCTCCACCACAGGCAGCAAGGCCTGCTGCAGCACATCAGGCATGGGACCATGGGCTGAGAAAACACACAGACAGGGTACAGCTGCTCAATGACACATGAATACATCATAGATACAAGGCAGAGAGTTGTAACTACTCAGAATTATTTACATTGGTAACACTTGACAATAAGGTAACATTAATTAACAGTTTGCTAATGCATTTACTACGCATTAACTAACCATTAATATCATTAACCAAGCATTAAATAACAGTTCATTAATGTACCCTTATTGTAAAGTGTTACCTTTGAATTGCTTCACTAATTAGTCAGCAGCAATACTAGAAAAGCCCAAATACTCTGTGCCCACATGTTGCATCATTTGCAGTGGTGGGTGGAGCTAAAATACACTGACCATTTCAAAAGCGGATATACTCGAGTATGTTGCGAGTAAAAGTACATCATTCAAATGGTTAGAACCAGTAAAAGTACAACAGTAAAACATGTAAAATATTTTTTTAAATATTATTTCAGAATAAGGTAAATTCTCATCTATATCATAATTTATAGTTTAAAGTGTCACTTGTGATGTTACAGCTGGTAATGTTGGGGCTAATCTGTAATAACTTTACATACAAATGAAATGCAATGAAAAAAATACTACTAGCCTAAATCTAATACTCATGTTCTAGAGAGATGAAGGCCTGCAGTGATTGGATGACAGATGAGGACAAAGTGACATTACTGTAAAGGTTGCCCCAGCCGGAGATGTAACACGGTGTCCCGTGAGCGAGGATGTCTCCGGCCTCTGGAAGACAAGCCACGCCCACACTGTCGGTCATGATGGGGCTCTTGTCCAGTTTGAGCAGAGCCAGATCGTTGCTGTAAGAAGGTAGTTAGTATTTGGGTACACCAAAAGTGAGTAGTTACTGAGGAACGAATGGTTAGTTAATGAGTAGGTACTGGTAGGTACTGAGAGACTGTGATTCAAGCACTTTTGATGAGTTACTGGTAAACAGACTGGGAGATACTGTATTAATAAAGCATTAGGTAATGTAAAGTTAATGAGCAGATACTGGGAGACTGATTGGAGCACAGCCGATAAACCTTCAGCATTACAGAATATGCTTTGGATGTGAATATATGTTGTGAATATCATTAAAAAATAAGATGATCATCCCGTGTCTGGCCTCTCATTTTATTAAATGTGAAGTCCAAGGGGGGACGACGACGACTACCTTATTAACTCATAATTACCTAACCATTACCTAATGCTTCATTAATGCAGTATCTCCCAGTCTGTTTACCAGTAACTCATCAAAAGTGCTTGAATCACAGTGTCTCAGTACCTACCAGTACCTACTCATTAACTAACCATTCGTTCCTCAGTAACTACTCACTTTTTGTGCACCCTTATTGTAAAGTGTTGCCTAGTTTTTCAGTATAGATTTCTAAAATCATTTGTAAGTTCCTGGGAAATCTGGCATTAATAAAAACTAGATAAAAAATAGCATTGCTTTCACTGATGGTCTCGTTTGCTGTTAAATGTCCTTTGTGATCATTAGAGACTCAGAGATGATAAGATTGTTTCATAAACATTTAAAGGTTCCTGGTAGGAGCCTATTCCCATTGGTAATAGGAAAATAAACACACTCACCCATCAGCCACACGGTCAATATCCCAGTCTGGGTGGACCACGATGCGCATCACTTCTCTGATCTGTTCAGTGCCCTCCTGTTGGCTCATGCTGTGCTCTCCCATGACCACACGGTGAATATCTCCAGGCCTGTAGGACAATCACTGTAGTTTCTATTTTTTCACATTTCATTTCCCTGATATTTTGCCTCAGTCATAGTACTGTATAGTTATACACTCCTAAGGTCTCATTTGCATGTTGGCATTATTTCTGTGTGCTCCGAGGAACTTTCAGTTTGTGTCAAATCTTGCACCCCCTTTGGACAAAAGTGGTAGTGTTTTTACCACGCCAGCTGTTGTTCCTGATTGAGTGTACCCATCACAAAGAAAGCATTAAGAAAAACTATAGAAACATTGCATTCTTTAAACTGATGGTCTCGTTTACTGTTACATGTAGGGGAGAACAGGGTTAGTTGTCACACGGGTTGGTTGTCACATACATTATATCTCCGCACCAGGAGGTGCTGTCTCTGAAATTTTGGTATGGAAATGTCCAGAATTGGCATCAGAGGTCACCTATATAGTCCTATTTTCTTTATAGGCTTTTACACAATGGGTTTATAACAAACCACTTCTTACCCTGTAAAGTGTGGAGGGAAAGCTATAGTTAGATTGTTGTGAGCTTGCTAGCTAGTTGTTAGATGGATGTACGCCTTGATGCTAGCAAGAAATTCCATTTGGGGTTGGTCGTCACATTCTCTTTGGGGTTGGTTGTCACATTTTATCCAAAGGCTGCAGCCAGGAAAGGAACCCAATAACGAAAGAAATTGTCAAGCTGTATGTGTATCCTCAGTGACACCCCAGAGAAGGAGAGCATATAGCACGAAAAGGCAGCTAGCATGCTAAAGTGAAAAAGGGAAACAAATCGAAACGACCCAGTGCATCCCAATGTAGACCAGCTGCCAAGGCTTCTGGACCCCAGTGCACTCCACCCCAGCTGGGGAAGAAGAAACAGAAGAGAAAGAGACAGGAGGAGGAGTCTTCATCAGATGAAGAGGATGGTTTTTGTTTGGTTAGTATTGAAATGTTTTCCAGCAGCCGTTCAGGGGAGGTTAGGGAGAAGTGTTGGATGTGCAACCAGTGGGCACACAAGCCCTGCTTAGTTGGATTGAGCAGACCCTACATTTGCCATCACTCTAACTCAGATAGTGAATGTGTGTAGCTTAGTTCAGTAGGCTATTATTGTTAGACCTATTTGTTTTGTTCTCTATGTTGTCACATAGGCTGGTCTTAATATGGGTTTCATGTTTGTCTTCTTTGCTCATTTTGTGTTAAGATGCATAAAGTTATGTAGGCCTATTTGTCAACTTGACAATGCAATTAAACGTTCAAATTGAATTCTGCCTTCTTGCCTTCTTTTTAAGATTTTCCCATTAAGATAACATTGTGACAAACAACCCCATAGTGTGTGACAACCGTCCCTGTGATGGGGTTGGTTGTCACAATGTGTCAGGGTGTCTTTGATGGTTATTCACTTCTTTATTACAATAAGTTGGAAAATGAGAGGGATACACATTTCAATCCAACACCTTAAGCTTCAATTTAATGTAGGAATGACTATTGAAAGATATTTTGGTGATGAGCAATTCACACTACACTAAAAAGTGTGCCAACCAACCGTGTCCCCCTAATTTATGATCATCAGAGGCAAAATGAGACGGTTTCAGAAATATTTAAAAAATCCTCGTAGCACCTTTAAAACAATATCTTTCCTGTTATCAGCCTGAATCACACAGTATCTATCTTCTTGTCTTATTGTTATGCTCACCAGATGCAGTGTCCGGCGGTCAGCACCCAGCGAGGTGCCACCAGAGTCCCTCCACAGGTGTGATGATAACGGCTGCCATGCTTAATCTGTAGGGAGATCTGAGAAAGAAGCAAGAGCGGTTAAAAAAATAAAATCTACAATAAATAGAAAAAGTATAGTGTTTGAGCACTGCCGTATACCTGCCAGGGCCAGCTATGGGGGCGAGCATCCTCTCCGTTCACCACCCTGTTGACATCGGGCTTGACGGCAGGTGTACCACACCCAAGAACTACAAATGAAAAACACTAGATTGTGTAGCTGCCATTCATTTAGTAGTTTGTAACAACCTTGACAACGTGTTTGACTTCTCTAGCTAAGCCGTGCTATACTCACCATATGCTACCTGAAGCAGCAGGAGGGCCAGAGCCTGCATCATGGTGTCAGCCTGTAGAAAGAACACACAGACTCCTCTCTCTTTCAGCGGAGGTCAGCTCTCTTATACTTCCTCAGTCTGTCTGTCAACCCAACCACAGGTCACATGGAACCTGTGCAACTTAAATGTCTTTATCAGTGTTCAGTTGAGATTGTGGCCGAGAAAAACTTCATGTTCCACAGATGCTTCAGTCGGTCAGCTGGGAAAAGGCAAACTATCATCCACCAAGGGATAACACACACACACACACGCACGCACACACACATGCCCGCACACATACACACACGCACACACATTCAAAATATTATCAAAGTTAAAGTATTATCAGAATGTTTTTTTCTTACTGTATCAAAAGTAAAAAGCACTTTAAAAGTAGATTTCCCACTTATGTCTTATGTCACACAGTTACAGGAATAGAGGCATTATTTTACATTTGACCAGGCAGGCATAATTCGGGAAGCAGATGTTACACCTTCATTAAGGTGTGATGCAGCGAGAGAGAGAAAACTGCTGACATCACAGAGTGTAGTGCAAACACAGCAATGGCAGCTTATCACCAAATACATTTATAGATAACAGAAGCTAAATAAAATACAACCTCAAAAATTGGTACACGATCAATACTTTGCATACCACATGCATGCAAAACAAAAAAAATACAGTTGAAGATGAAAAAAAAAACTCCAGCTTGAACACACAGTACAAACTGTTCTAGTGTGAAACCGTGGGGTGTGTGTGTGTGTGTGTGTGTGTGTGTGTGTGTGTGTGTGTGTGTGTGTGTGTGTGTGTGAACATGAGTCTCAGCTGAGGTGTAGCAACTGAAGAGAGAGAGTGCAGAGGGATAAAAAAAAAACCCCCAGGAGAAAGGCATAGGAGAGGCTGAGAGACTGGGGGACCAGGGTTTAGTGTCGTCAGCTGTCTCGTTTGCTCGGGGGAGCTGCGAGTAAAATAGGTTTTTCTTCTTCTTCCTTTCGAACCACAGAACTGGATAGCTTTGGGTTCCCTTCAAGAGAAACAGTCCTGTAACAACTTTCTCTCCCTTTAATAACATGTCATACATTGACTAAAAGGGGCCCCAGCCAGAGCTCCTGCTGCTGGATCTGGAGCCAATTCTTCACGCCTTTGCTCAGACAGTATCCTTTCCTCCTTAGAGAGGGAAACTAATATTGCTCACAGGAGAAGGCGCGGCCGTACATCTATAAACCCCCCCCCCCCCCCCCCCCCCTTTTTTAAGGAAGCAAATCCAATCAATGTTTTAGCCTCGACAGCTAAAAGGCTTCGCTTGTTTTTCTCGCTGCGTTTGTGATAATTCCCCAACACCAGACGACATCGCGGGGGGAGATTTATGAAGGGGCCATGTGCTGTGTGTTTGCATAACACGGCAATGACAGAAGTGTGGATAATTTGGGGATGGATGGAGGGAGGGGGGGGGGGGGGGGGGGGCGCAGGAGTCACACTGATGATGTTTACAGGAGGTCACTCAGGTGGGAATTGAAACGTATTATGAGTGAGCGAGTGCAAAACAATAAATTCTGAAAGGTTGAGAGGCGTGTTAAAAAAGAGAATCAATATCAAATTTAAATCATTTTATTGTTAGTGGAGCGCTCAATATGTATAGGCCCTACATTGGATTTTACAGCGCCACAAATTTTAAACAGAACCTTCAATCAAATTAAAAGTCAGTATGGCACGGAGAGAACAGAGAAAACGTTTAAGCTAACTTTTTTGATTTTCGTACTGAGTTATTCTATTACACTAATGCTTAGCAGGTTTACTACAGTGTTAGTATGTTAGCATGCTACCATTAGCTAATTAGCACTAAACACAAGAACAGCAGAGGTGTTCTGCAGATACATAGCCTGGTGGCCATAAACCAAAGTAGCCTATACTGGAGAAATATAAATGTTAAACTGATGATGGCACTAGATGAAAATTTAAGGAACACTCAAAGAGGAATGTCTGTACCAGATTGGAGGTTTATAGACATTTGAGAGCAATCATTGAACTCTGTTGAGCCACATCCCCATAGTGAGGCTAAATACAATGTATTCAATGTCTACTTTATATAAAAAAAAGTAGAAATGATTACCGTCTCAAATTACGGTTCATAACATAGTATAGCTGATATATAGATTTGCATTTTATGATAAAATGTCTGGCAAAAAATATAGCTTGGTGTTAAGTTATATGAGCTGCTCCTAAGCATCTATAACCCTTTTATTGTTTTTTTTTCTCCATAAAAAGAAAGAGAGAAAGAAAATCCATCAAGACATTGTTCTTCTGCTGAAGTGCGTAAATCGATATCTCCGAAGAGAAATAGAGAGTTAGCCACGGAAGCAGCTCTGCTCTGTATTCAGTGGTAGTGTTAAGACAGAGATGAATGGTCTGAGAGCAGCCAGCGCCGTTTAAGGCCAAGTATATATCTCCCAAGGTTTTCAGATATGTCAGAAATCTGACTAGTGCAGCCTGGAGACAGAGGAAATGCCGCCAATTAGACCTTTGAAACATAAATCACACTTTACTGCTCTGTCACATCAACGTGGCCGATATTCGGCTTCCAGTCGCCGAGAAGAGGAATACCAGCCATTAATAGAAAAGAAAAAGGAAAAAATAGGATGAATAAATGCATTGCACATGCAGCCTCTGTTAGTTCACCATAGCAGCTCCAACCACCCGAGAAGAAAGATGTGAGGTGTGAATTTGGTTGAAAGCACAGTATAGCGTTTATTTCCCAGTGATTGATAATAGTTTCTGAAAGGGTAGAAAACACACTATTAAAAGAAGAGTTTGACATTTTGGGAAAGATGCTTGTTAGCTTGATACCTCTCATATCATGGCTGTGCAGTAAATATAAAGCTATTGATAGCAGCCTTGGCTTAAAAAAAACTTTGTGTACAGAGTAAACACACCTTGAACAGTGCTAGGAATGATCATTAAAACCAAAGTTTACTATATTTGCATAGTTGGAATAGTTTGATACTTTTGGGAAATACGTTTGTTTGCTTTCTTGGCACAAGTAAGATGAAAAGATTGGTACCAATTGATAGCCAGCACCAGCTGCCAGCTAGCTTAGCTTATAGCACAAATACTAGAGACAGAGGGAAACGCTAGCCTGGCTTTGTCTAGACTCTAGAGGCTACAAGAAAACTCTGTTAGCACCGCACTAATTACTCACATTTAAGTGGCGGCTGTCTGTAGCTTCAAATTTACTGTGCAAACAAGTGTGTGGTATTAACATTTTTACATGACTCTCCACAACAACATGAATGTGTAAATATCCCCAAATTTCAAACTATTCCTTTAATGCAAATTTGGTCAAACGTATGTGGGTTTTTCTGTGATTATTCACAGCAGCGCGCCACCAACTGATTCAATTACATGAACAATCCAATTGATGTCTCTTTGGCTCCCCCTGGCCATTCTGGTAGCCTAGCATCCGTTCCTCCCACCACTCCGATGTTTGCAGAGGATGGGTGCTGCTGCTGGTGAAGGAGAAGCAACGTAAAGTCTGCCTTCAGGCTCCATTTAGAGATGATTATGTCTGCTTGTAGCTCTGCACAGAATGTAGCCCCCAGGTGGGTTAGTGCAATCCTCTTCTCAGACTGCTGGGACGCTCCACTCTGCTCACCCTCTCAGTCAGGATGGATGGGACCGCTTTAATCTAATTATTGCAGCAGATGTTGGCTCCGAGTTCTTTCTAAAACATTTACTCAGCCATGAAAAAGTGAATAAGTGAATCTTTTTCTTTTTCTTCAGCAGCACTGTCCTATTTCACACTAAGCTCTTTCTCTGCTGGACGCTGCACCACTGGTTGCTTGTTCAATGATCTTTACTGGCAGAGGAGCGCCCAAATTTCAAACTAATTTCTTACACTATACGCGAAGAATTGGAAGAATGCTAAACATTGCTGCTCTTCTCAGTGTGTTATATGTTGAGATGTCACTTCAAATTTTGGAGCGACTGGGACACAGTTCTCAGACTAAGGTCATGTCGGGGGCTCAGCTGGGGATGTTTACCAATGTAAAGTCATGTACGAGCTGGTTGTTGTGAGGTTTGAGGGTCGGCGCTGAAATCAAAGCCCAAGTTGTTTTGCCCTTGAGTGTCTTGTTCTAATGCTTGAAGAAGGACTACAAAGTACAAAGTCTATGTTGTCCCTTGTGGAACCTCAAACAAAACCAGAAAAGTACAAGGGCCATTCAAAACAAAGCACTTAAGTCCCATTTTGATAATTAGCATGGATAGATGAAGGGAACCTGAATCAAAATAGACTTAGACTAAGACAAGGCCCAAGCAGCTGGAGCTTCGTGTGTTTCTATCTTTTCCTCAGTGTCTTTAACTATCATCATCTTTTATTTCTCACTCTGTCTACTAAAGCAACATTAACACCTCGGACCCCCTCCGGCAGGTCCAAAAAACACTAAGTTTTCACTGGTAATCGGCCCCCATTCGGGCACCTCCCAAGCTCCTGTGGCGATGCTTTATAATTTATTGCCGGCCATTTTTTTCTTCTTTACCTCCTCCTCATCCTTCCCTCTCCCCTGCTGCCTAACTGAAACCTTGTTCGGTCAAATTAAAAACAGTTTAACCCGCTGCACTGGCTTGCATCACGAGCCCATAAACACAAAGTGCTTTGGTCATGTAAGACAGGGGGCCCTGCGTGATTATCTCTGCTCCTTTAACTCGCAAATCAAACATGGTTGGAGTCGCACGGCCCCCGATTTGATAGAAGCGTTCCATTGAGGGAGGGTGAAAACGAGAAGCCTGGTGTTTTACTGTGGAAACCAGACTAATTCTATCGCATTGAAGGAGCGTCTCAGGCATAACTGGGTCGCTGTGCGGGGGATTAAGATTCTGTTTAAAGGGATAGAAAGACAATGAAACGCCATGATTTGACAATGCCGCCACCAAAACTGTAGTGACAGACGGAAATGAGTTCCGCTCGTGTGTGAGATTTAGGGAGTAACTCTCTTTGGCACTAACCTCTCAGCGGTTTCTCAAAGTGCCACCTGGTTATTGTGAGATTGAATTGAAGCGAACAGATCCATGATTCAGGGTCCACGACATCAAAAGAAAGTCGACATAATAAGGCTTAATCGCCAACTTTCTGATGGCTAATGACCCCAAAATTGACTGTCGGGTTAGATTAAACAGCTCAACGCTTAACACTAACCTAGCAGAGCTGAAAGGAAATATACTACTGAATTTTAATTTCAAAGGGAGGGGTTGTATAGAGATCTATGGATGCCAGCAGAAGGATACAGTGACAGAGAAACACCAGACTAGGCAAACAGAGAGACAGCCCTGCTCTTTAGTCTCCTCTTCCCACAGAGGCTTCAGTTTCTTGGCTTTGACTGATGGACAGTAAGAAGAAAGCCCTCCCTCCATATTTCATAGTTATGTGTTGTCTGGTGCTCTTTCTGCTCTCGTTAGATCTGAAATGCGGTTATTAGACTTCAAATTAAATGGAAAAACCACATACCCTAATGTCTTTCAGTCACCACTGAAATATCTCAAATACTGGTAAGAAGAATTGCCATGAGACTTCATAGACAGTCCATGGTTCCAAGATTTAAAATATAAAAAGATTTTATGAATGAGAATGATCTCCAATATGAAGCACCATATGGTTGAATTAATTGGCATTCAAAAGTGCTGCACACATTCATGTTCCTGAATTGTAATAAAGTAGCGATTCCTTAACTTTTCATTTAACCAGCCCATCAGGTCATGGGAAACTTGAGCAAATAAAGCTAACGGCATTCCCATCAGTCAAAGCTGTTGTTTGTTTTTTAGTACTTATTAACAGATGTTGGCATTCTAAAAGGCTAAGATAGTGAACAAAGTAAAAATGATACCTGCTAAATGTTAGAATGTTAGAAATGTTATTTTGTGCTTGTTAGCAAGTTGACATTAGCCCCAAACAGCTGCTGGTGTGGGTGTAGCTTGCACGGCTGTGGTCTTGCTTTTATCAACGCTGAGAATGTACAAAGAAGAAGAAATGTGCGTGTAAAAAATGTTTTTATGCTGAAATAAACTAGTCAAAATTCCAAAAAGTATCCTTTACTAAATGCACAGATGGTATTACCTGCAACATAGCTTGTTTCTCACTGTGAGTTGCATGTGAAAGCACAGTACTGCTGCTGAATAGAATGGGAACTTAAGGGTATACATTAGTACACAGTATCTGTAGTATTTACGGTGTATATTTGTACACTTGAACACGTGTAGATTCATCTTGGGAAGAGAGGCTTATTTTCGGGATATTTGTTTTTACTTTTCTCAGCGTATCTTGTTCATAATGGGACCATTGAACAGTTTGAGCTCACCTCACACTCCTGCTGACACTTGCAACACCTACCACAAATTGGCAGGCTGGGAGGACTTCATAAATCTCCTATAGCGTCCAAGCTAATAGCAGCTTTGAGGCCACTGAACAGACAAGGCCTCTCCACATACACAACAGTAACATTTCTTTGTGTTGTGTATCTTTGCCTTTTTAGAATATAAGGATGTTATAACATAAATACCTAAAAAAATAAAAAGGGCTGCGGTCAAATAGATCTTTTTGGATAGTGACAAATGAAAAACAGCTTGCAACCGTATATACCAACTGACATGATATATGAAGCAATTTAGAAAAGTCGTTCCACACAGAAGTATCCTGTATACAGCCATATATTTTCTCGTCAGTAAAATTAAAGCCTGTTGGTCACCGCAAAGTGAAAAGTGTGTAACTCTAGCATGACCTTGCAGTCGCATGGCCCGGCAGCACCAACGTGTTAATGAAAGTGACACGGACTCAGCTCAACCCGAAACCCGAGGCTTGAACAAATACATACAAATCACTGTTGGCCTGATGTGTCCAACACCCCTCCCCCCTCCCTTCCCTCCCACCCCCTCCACAGTGCCTGGTTCTCAAAGACGACATGGGAAAGAGTTTCTTCGCCCAACCGTTCCTCACAGGTAAATACACCTGTATATTTATAATTTTATGCAAACATTATATAAATATTGTCACAAAGCCCGTTGAAATAAAGTTGGAGACTGCTGACTGCTGGTGCCCTCCAGAAGTTTAGAGCGATGCACAAAGAGCTCTCTGTGTAACATGTAAGCATTCACACATGCTCTCACACTCCAACACATGCACGCAAGCACCCACACAAACACACACACACGTACACACACACACACTCACCCACACACACACACACACACACACACACACACACACACACACACACACACACACACACACACACACACAAGCAATCACACACACACACAAACACGCACATACATTGTGTTTTGGAATCTTGCCGCCATTAACATTTACAATTTGTACAGCAGATATGGCTGTTTTCATAGAGTAAATAACAGACTTAACAATTTATCCTCTGAATGTTTAAATGTCTCCAGATTCATCTCAGGTTTCCCTGGTGAATTTATTTTTATATTATTTTAGAAGAATAGTCTGGGTGCTTCAGGGGGTCAGGAGTGTTGCACTGAGCATACCATTTTGACCAAACAGCAGCTGAATGTGTGTGTGTGTGTAGGGCCCATGTGCTAGTGATTTCACCACTCTCCTCTGTGTACGTTGGGCTGACAGGGGCTGAGGTTTGGGCGGCCTGGTCCCGGCACCACCACTGTCAACGGGGACCCCAAACAGTTTATGGAAACAAGAAGGTGTGCAGCTTGCTGATTGGCTGTTGTCTTTGCAGAGGTGATAGCCTACACTAAACAATGTGTCATGCTCTCCCCAGACTCAGAAAAAGGTTATGCTGAGGACAATCCTGCAAAGACCAAAAAGATCGATACTACTCTCTTAGTTGCGATAACTGGCAGCTGGCTAGCATAGCTTGAAAGAAAGACTGGAATGGCTTGTCTGCTTATGTCAAAGGTTAACAACAATCTCCTACCAGCACCTTTAAAGCTACATAAATCTAACCTGATGCCAGTCTCACGTGGGTCAATCTGTTGATACTCCAAGAACTCACCGTGCCTTGTTAAGATAAGATAAGATAAGATATGATTCTTTATTGTCATGGTACGAAAACATCAACAAACCAAATTCAGGCGCACTCAAGGACCGGGCTCAAATAAAATGGATAATAAATAAATAAAAGCTTTCATTCCATTCCGTCATACTCTCCTTCTACCCATCATAAACATGTGCCGGCATTGATATCATATACTCAAACAGTCATTGTCAAAGTATGCAGTTAAAATGTGATCAAAAGTGCTATAGATAGATTTGATGTATTGTGAGGGGGTAGGGTCAGTTCAGAGTTCAATATGGTAATAGCTTTGGGGTAGAAACTGTTCATAAATCTTGTTTTGGGGGGCACCAGTAGCGTTTTCTGGAGGGCAACAGTTCAAACCGGTAATGGGGCAAGAAATAGCTGCTTCAGGAATCCACCCCAGTCATTATTATAAGCTAAGCTAGCAGGCTGCTGGCTGTAGGTTTTTATTTAAATGTAAAATATGATTCAAGATTAAAAACTTTGGAGAGCAGCAAACTCTTTCTGCAGACCTCTGTAGTGTAGGGTGTTTCTGCCTGTCTATAGGGCGCCTATGGTATCTGTCTGGCTCAGATTCACACAAGACCTGTTGTGGCCCATTTGTCTCCTTCCAGATCCCTTTCAGGCCGATTCCTGTGGGGTTACTGTGTATGTAAGTCTTTGGGTGTGAAGCAAAGGAGACTTGGAAATGTCTTCAAATCCCAGTGGATGCTTACACAGTCATCTGATTAGCCAATGACACGCTGCCGGTACGGGGGAATGTTATGACGGTTATCCACATCCTCTTTAGCGCTAAGCAGATGTTCCAAATGATCCTATGAGCGGTATTAATCTTCTCTATGACCAGGGGAGGGGAAAAGGTGCGAACAGCAACTTCCAATAAAACACTGGATTTATTATGATAGCTCAAGCTTTTCATTTTTAATAGCTGGTTCACATTTAGAGCCCTGACATCCATTATCCACAGAGGTGCACCTGTTATCATGCGCTAATGTCTAACTGAATGACACCACACATTGTGCAGTCGCATGCACATGACTGCGAACATGCTCAGCATGTTTGTGTGACCTGGGAGGACTTGAAGGTCTTGGGTGATTTCGCTAAATTGATCCAGAGGGGGGCACTGTCCCAAAAGGCATCAAAACGTACAACACCAACAATTTACACTGGGTGATAGTTTCATGTTTTCACATATTATCAAATATTGAACAGAATATATCACAAATATAATGCATCTTCATACATAGTTTTACAACCTTTAAGACCACCTTAGAGAATAGACAGTCTGGAGTTGAATTAACTCACAACTGAGATTTACTGCATATGCAAAGAGATTGTGTCCCTGTAATATTTTTGCAGATTATTTACAAAACTACAGTATTTTGAGAGCCTTGCAAAATGTGACGCTCAAAATGGGTTGTTTAGGAATTGCTTTATTATAACTAGAAATGGCCTTACTCAGCCAGAGAGCAAACACTGACCTTGCAGCTCCTCATTTTTGATGCCTAAGAGGAAATTTGATATCGGATTAATATATTCCTTATTTATGAGCCTTGGTGGGGGAAAGACATTATTTTCTTTTTTGCTTAGTTTTTCATTTTAACGACATTGGCAATCGGAGAAGGTCCAAAGAGGCCTGACCTCATCACAGTGAGCAGCTCCTGTGTTCGTGTGGCTCACATTTGCTGTTTTATTGTCCGTCCGTTTCTTGGGTCGGGGCCAAAACCGCTTGCACTCACACAAGTGTTCTGAGATCATATTTGGACGTCGGAGTAACAATCCTCCAGAGCGGCGAGCTGAGAATGTAATTGGGAGTTTGCTTTCACGTCAGCCGACTTTTAGCAGTTTCTAGCATCGTTTTTTTAGAGTTTTCTATTTCTTGTTTAGAGCTGATTGTGGTTCCAACACTTGAAACCCAAGAAGGTCACCCTGAGTTTTATTCCATCATGGTTTGCAGGTGGTTATGACTGTGGAGGACTGGTGAAATACTATAACAGTCTCCAGTAGATGGTAGTAGTAAGTAACTCTCAATGAAGGTCTCAGAACGGCAGAGGATATTGGAATTAGATTATTCATTAATCAATGTAACGATGTGATGCAAGTTATTTGGTTTGTTAAAGGACACACTGATGTTGTGATCAGTCATCACATAATATTGGGTGAAAATAAGGTCGGTTCCTCCAGCATATGAGGCACCAAATCTATAAAGCAAATTATTTAAAGAATATGGTTGCCAAATTCAAGGTGATGATGACAGAGTCCCACATAAGAGCAAACAGTGACAAGCTACCAACATTTCAAGCTACACTATCTTAAACAGGGATTGTAGGTACAGCAGATCACTTCTCAAGAGGGTTTAATGTCTACAAATGAAAAACCTTTTTAAACCAGACTTTCTCAGGAGCTGCAGAAACAGAATGACTATTGGCCTTCTTAAGCACATGGACCATTCCCATCTGATGCCATTTGAGTGTCCATTACATAACATGGTATAATTTGTGTAAAAATGTGCTAAAACGTATTTATCAAAGCTTGTCTGACATGTCGAACCCCTCTCTACCCTACAACATAATGATTCAGGATTGATGACATTTAAAATAAATTACATTTCAAAATAACCCACTCATGTCGGGCTCCACTTCAGTTTCAAACAATACAAATCAAACCAATTCTACATTTTTCAATATTGTTGTAAAGTCTTATTCATAATATTCCTCGCCAGCCCCTGAGGCAACTGCCCTTCTTTGAGTGTTTTAGAATGTGGTAAGCATAATATGTCCACCCTGTTATGCTTATTTAAAGTGGAAACTGATACAGTGGAACAAGCTTTTGTAATTTTGAAAATATGGTTGACATGTGCAGGTCACCATGTGTTAGCCTGTTGTTCATCACATGAGATGCACCGTACTAATAGCCAACTTTAGCAGAGAGCACGGGGCATGATTTGAACAGCATTTTGTTATGTGTTGTGTTATATGTAAGGTGGCTGGAATAGTTAAATGTAAACTATTCTGCAACATCGCTCTGAATGAGAAGATTGCAAGAGGACAATTTATCACTTCAAATGAACTCAATACAAAGACATGAAAGACAAAAGAGAATAAACTTAAACTGTCTGAACAAAAAGAACGCAATACATTTACTCAATTAAGTACAATTTGGACTTTAGTCAAGTTTTTCCTTTTGGGCGACTGTCTACTTCTACTCCACTAAAATTAAAAGGGAAGACTCATACTTTTTATTGCACTACATTCATTTTACAGCTACAGTTACTAACTTCAGATTCAGAAGAAGTTTACATACCTGTACAAAATATATGTTTGGATGGATTTAGATTTTATGATGGATTGTTTTATATTAAACCAACCAAAAGTAGCTATATGAAGCAGTTCAAATATCCTCAATGTTAAAGGTGCTCCAAAGAACTTTACATTTTTGTTAATTCTGGCACTTTTGGACAAAAGTGGTAGTTTTTTTTTACTACACCCAATACCCATGAAAAAGGCATTAAGAAAAACTATATAAAAAAATGGGGCATAGTACTTTCAGTTTCAATATTTATTATTCTGTGTGGTATTTCTACATTTCATTAAGTTACTTATGTAAACACCAATTTCACAAGTGGAAGGTATGAAATATGAATACTTTAACAGCTGCAGTGAAAGTGTATGTGAGACACAGATGAATGACAAAAAACAGAGATAATGACAATAAATGATCTGTTGAAAAAAAAACATTCATGAGATTATGCCAACTGTGAAAGGTAATATCAGGTAGAAATAGAACAATTAAAACAAGTCAAAAGGTTTACAAATTAATTCAAAATACACATTCGGTAAACTGTTTTATGTCTGTCTTTTTTCTGATTACATTGATAGCGAAGCCCCCTGTGACTCAAGAGGACAGCTCAATTGCTTGGGATGTGCACTCACCAAGGGATATCCAAAGCACCAAATAGAGTTTTTTTTAAAGTCATATACTAAACTACATCGTATCTTACAGTGAGCCACAGTATGTTTGTTTTTTTACCTCCAACCCTTTGGATTTAGATCAAATGAAGAATGAGGCAGAGCATTGCACAGTAAGAAGAATGTCTACTCTGCTTTCTCGACCACCACATCAGTGAACTCTGCGATTGCCAGCGTGCTCGTCTCAGGGACACTGGATCAGGGCGGCTGGCAACATCCACGAGCTGATGCAGTCAATCTTCAAGGTGGGAAGCAGAGGGACACTCTAATTCAGAAGCTGATGACAAAGAAGATGAAAAGATCCAGCTGGCAGCCGAACAGGATTTTGGACAAGACTGTTGAGTCAGAGGGCACTGACTCAACACCTCAATCTACAACTGCCTCAATGTGCTCCAGTGAGGACTCCAGGGATACAGTGAAAGCAGACCTAAGCTCTATCCCTCTAAAATGTGTGAATAATGTGGAGCATGAAAACATCGTAGGGCAGTCCACCATATGTATTTCTTCAACATTAACTTCCACAGCACAGAGAAGCCATCATGAGGTGTCATCTGTGGTGATGGAGGAAAACCTTGCTTGCTAAGTATACCTGAGCTCTGTCCCTCTTGAACTGGTGAATGTGGCAGATAAGGACCCTCCTACTGAAAACAGAACATGTTGGAGAGTTCTTCAGGCCGGCCAAAAGCTACTTGTCAACTAAAAAAACTTATTTAACAAAACCCAGGATCTCCACTTCTGAGAGAGATATCCTTTACCAAGATGGAGGCACCTTCTTAGTTGGACAACAAAGATGTCCGCGAGAAAGTTCTGATTGAAGAAGTGAATCCGACAAGACAGATGAGATATCCACATGTAGACATGGCAGCAAGGTCTATGAGGCGATAAAGTCTGCTAAAGGAAGAGCTGCTTTAGATAGAAACCAGAGAAAAAGGCTTAGTTGGAAGCAGAACAAATGTTGGATGGGGCCGATGTGTTGTGCAAAAGGGACATCACACCAGGGACCAAAGATATACCTTCCACATGAAAGAGGGGTTTTTTCACAGCCTTAATGGATAGTAGATCCTCCAATGTCTGTGTTACTACCTGCTGCCAATTTTCAAGTTGCAAAGCATGTAAAGAAATGTTGGCAGGAGTTATCCAGGCAGTGAATCCAATAAAGAAGACGATTCCATCTTGCAGGACACAGAAGGTTTCAGATCGTGAGAGTAAAGGTGAAGGGAGCACATGCACATCAAAGTCTATAAGAAGTCGCAGTGGTGGTGCTGCTTTATCAAATGGCAGAAGACTATGAGGTCCATCCCATTTCATACGACCAATTGGATGATCCGTCAGGTTTTCATCCAGTGAATTGGCATCTGGACACAAATGCTCTTCGTCTCCTGGGCAATCTGGTCAGCAGAAACTCCATTCCTTTGGATATAGTTGATTATGTAGTAGTTGATAATGTTGCTAACAGATACACTTTGTTTTTTTTGCCATATGCTGTGAATACATACAGAACCAGTGCACAACTGGGCGTATGGACATTTATAAATATCTGCATTGTCGGAAAAGGTCTGACTGAGGTCATGTGTTTTTGTGGATATGGTCTCCTTTTGTCCTTTGGCTGTGTGTTTGGCATGTTCATATGTATATTTAGCACAAGTGCTTACATGTGTATGTGCAGTATGTAAGACACCAGAGTGTAAAATATATCTGTTCTTTCAATAAAACTTCTAAAAAAAGAAATAAAAACAGTGTCCACATGACCTAGATGGGCAGTCCACCATATAGTGTGTAATTGCAAACGTTCCCGGTTTCATTCCAGATGGGGACCTCTGCTGCGTGTCATTCTACTTCCTCTGACCCACTGTTTTCTGTCCAAAAAGATGGATTACTGTCAGCCACTGTCAGGACACTGTGACCAAAAAGTCCAACCTTTTAAAAACAGGAAGCATCTGGCATCAGTATCAGTATACATAGATAATGCTAAGCAGATATAAGGTCTTTTGAAGTGTTGATGTATGTAGTTTGTTGTCAACAACTACCCCTATGAAGCATCCATACTTGATGCTAATACATAAACAGAAAGTGACATAAACAATATGATTTAACACAGTTGTGATAATATAAGATATGGTTTCATAGGGGAATACACTGTACACAGTAGAGGTTGAGCATACTGTGCTATAGTGAACTTCAGTATAATGTGCTAAAAACAGTTATCAGGTGGACATGAGTCAGGTGCAACTTACCTTTCACCTGACACACAGCTGGAATGGTCCTTTTACTGTTTCCATAGGTCACACCTTATGGTCAGTTCAGCAAGATTGGAGCTGTAGAAACCAAGCCTACTCTGCTCCAGAGATAATAGCAATAGGTCAGGTCTGAAGGGTATGTTTAGACTCATCCTCCATGGGGTAAGCACAGCCTGTCTTCATCAGATATGGGCGGTTCTGTCAATGCATAGCATTCAGGGTTAGACATTAGGTTGACAGCCTTGGATATTATATGACTTTACGAAACTGAACTGATTCTCCTTGATCAAGCCTGTAATATTATATTACTCTATCATTCCTCAGAGCCTCATGAGATGTCATTTCACCTGACCTGACCTTCTACCACTGAAGAACTTCCATCACAACAGCCATTTGACCCAATATCGATTAGAGCAGCTAAGTTCATGAAGAAGGAAGTATGCAAAACATGCTGTCTTTAAGTTAGATGTACTGGATTTGAGAACACTGGGTTGATCTCATGGCAACTGGAATCCCATACTATATCAAGAGGAAATCTTGGATATAAAAAAAAAAATACATATAACGTCTTCAAAATCGGTCTGTCTTTACAACTTTGATGCCCGACAAAAGAAAAAGCCGGTTGAGCCGTCACAGACGCGGCTCACCTGTGAATGTTCAGACCAAGAACTGAAGAGCGGGATGTTTTCATAAGTCAATGATTTCCTCTGTGAAACAAAAACACGCGCACAGGAAAAGTGAATTCTTCATACCTGTTACCAAGCGCACGGCTCTCAAAGCTTCCCTCTGCTCGGGCTCATGTTCTTCCAATTTTCTTTAAAGGCAGCAAATCCATTTGATACCGTTCCTAACTAGTATAAAAGAGCCAGTTGTTTTGGATTGATGTCATCTCCAACTGTAATGAAATTGTCTCAGTGGGGGGGATCTGGTATAAGTTTAGCACAGAGGAAATTTTACTGACAGTGTATCTGAATGCAGAGATGTCGGCTTAAACATTTATTGAACAGATGGGCCTCAGCCTTTGATAGGTTTAGAATATCTCAACATCTTCCTGCCAGATGATTCTTTTCAGAACAGTCTTTGATGGAGTTTCCTAAATGCCAGTCACAGGTTAATTAAGAAAAATAATGCAGTATTATGTTCACAAAAATATTCAATATTATTCTATTCCCCCCTTTTGACTGTGATCCCTTTAGAGGCTGTTTGCACTGTGTGTGTCCGCGTGGGTGTGTGTGCGTACGTCTGTGGGTGTGTAACCCGTGTCTAAACTGTCGACAGGA